>NC_052356.1:61977693-62244137 GCF_009727055.1 Benincasa hispida | reverse complement strand
GTACTCTTGCAATGAAGTACGAGAAGATTCATGCATGTAGACATGATTGTTGCTTGTTTAGAAAAGAACTTTCTAATGCAAATGTATGCCCCATTTGTGGTACGTCAAGATGGAAGCTTCAAAAAAATTTAAACGAAAGGGCTAAGAATATCCCAGCAAAAGTCATGTGGTATTTCTCCCCAATTCCAAGATTTGAAAGAATGTTTTGAAATAAAGAAACAACAAGTTTATTGACGTGGCATGCTAAAAAAAAAAAAGAAACAGATGGTTTATTAAAACATCCCAAAGATGCCTTATCGTGGAAAAAAATAGACAATTTGTGGCTAGAGTTTGGGTCAGAACCTAGAAATCTTCGTCTTGCTCTTTCGACAGATGGGGTAAATCCACATGGATATCTTAGTAGTAGATATAGTTGTTGGCAAGTGATGTTAGTGACGTACAATCTACCTCATGGTTGTGCATGAAGCGAAAATTTTTTATGTTGACTGCACTAATATTTGGTCCTAAACAATCGGGAAATGACATAGATGTTTATTTAGTCCATTAGTAGATGACTTGAAAAAACTTTGGAAAGATGGGGTAGAATATTACGATGCATATGAAGAACAACGTTTCATGCTTAAAGCCATTTTATTATGGACCATTAATGATTTTTCTGCGTATGGTAACTTGTGTGGTGGTACGGTTAAAGGATATCATGCATGTCCAATTTGTGGAGAGAATACTTCATCCACTTATTTACCAAAAGGGAAGAGGATGGCATATCTCGGACATCGCAAGTTTCTACCCGCCATCATCCATATAGAAAACAAAAGAAAGCTTTTAATGGCGCACAAGAATTAGAATTTGGTCCAGAACCATTGAGTGGGGAAGAAATTCTTGCAGAAACAAGTATCAATATTCATTTGGTAAGAAAAGTATCAAAGAAAAGAACAGTGGAGATAACACTTCAACTTATTAGAAGAAAAAATCTATTCTTTTCAAGTTAGAATACTGGAAGTATCTTGACGTGCGACATTATTTAGACGTGATGCACATTGAAAAGAATGTATGTGCAAATCTTATTGGCACATTGCTTGATATTTCTAGTAAAACAAATGATGGAATAAAGACTCGATTAGATTTGGTAGAACTGAACATTAGATCAGAGTTAGCCCCTCAAGTAGGAGAGAAAAAAATATTTTTACCTCTCGCATGTTATACATTAACACAAGTTGAGAAATTGAGCTTTTGTAAGGTACTATCAGAAATTAAAGTACCTGAAGGCTATTCATCGAACATTCAAAGTTTAGTGTCGCTCACAAATTTGAAACTTTACGGACTTAAGTCGCATGACCATCACATTCTTATGCAACAATTATTACCAGTAGCCATTCATGATATTTTACCCAAACATGTAAGACTTGCAATTACTCACCTATGCTTCTTCTTTAATACTATATGTTGCAAGGCGATCAATTCATCTCAGTTAAAGGGTATGCAAGAGGATATCGTTGTCACTCTATGCCTCTTAGAGAAGTATTTTCCTCCATCATTCTTCACAATAATGGTACACCTTGTAGTGCATCTTGTAAGAGAAGTTGAGTTTTGTGGACTTGTTTATTTGAGGTGGATGTATCCTTTTGTAATGGATTACATGAAAGTGTTGAAACTTACGTACGAAAATTGAAATCGACCAGAAGGATGTGTTGGGAAAATTATATTGTTGAAGAGACTATAGAGTTTTGTTTGGAATTCGTATTTTGTGGCTAATTCTATTGGGCTAAACTCATCAACAAAAAGAAAGCGAATTCAAACTTGATAGAGCATTTTCAACTGCTTCTTTTATTAGATCGAGTTAAGGATGAGTTGATCAGCTCATCTTATGTCATTCAAAATGTAAATGATTGCTTCCTTACGTCAAGTATGTAGATCTTCATCTTATTCTTGTTTTAGGTTACTTGATTATTCAATAATCTACTAACTTTGTCATTTATATAGGCAACATATGGATATTTCTAAGCTCAATTCTGGTAAAAATAAAAGTAGAAAGTGTCTTCAAGAAGAGCATATAATCGACATTCAGTCGGTGGCTGTCCCACGGTAATCTCTAGAGAACCTACTATTTGATGTATAATTAAATGTTAACTACTAAAATATATGAAATATATCGTAGGTTGCACTGGCTCTCGAAGTTCCCAAAAATTCCATATCGTCTTCTTTGGAGATGGATAGCTAATGGACCTTGTCCAACTGTGGCAAAATATTCTGGTTATATGGTCAATGGTTACTACTATCACACAAAGAATTGTGATGATGTTAGGAGGGTTCAAAATAGTGGAGTTAGTATAACGGCTACCACAATGCAAGTCTCTAGTGCTAAGGATAAAAGGCCCGTCATGTCAGATATGACCTTTTATGGTGTAATACAAGAAATATGGGAGCTTGACTATCATGAATTATCATTTATTTTATTCAAATGTAATTGGATTGAGAATAGAACTGAAGTCAAAACAGACGAGTTTGGGTTTACTATTGTGGACCTCAATCGTATTGAACATAAATCAGACCCGTTTATTTTAACTTCTCAAACAAAACAAGTGTTCTATGTAAAAGACCCCGCAAATTCGGTTATGGTAGGATCATTCACCAATTAAGGGCTTCAGCCAGTCCTCCAAATATACTAATGCTAATGGTACTATCAAATTATTGAACGGACATGCCATGCATAACATGAAGGATGTAGACATGATCCGTATCTCTTTGGACGAGCATATATTTGGAAGAGACAAATTTATTTATTTAGGCCACGATGATCTGCTCCAATATTGCAATATAGTTGAAATAGGCTACATGTGTATTTTGACATACATTGTGCAAGTATTACTCATCTAGATTCATTCATGTATACTTTGTTTCATGTTGATAAATAATAACTTTTACTTTGTTTAGGTATCTTCGGGATGAATGTGGTCGTGATATTACGAAGAAGTTTTTTATAATTGATCAAACAAGAATATCGCCACACGTGAAGTCTCAAGATATCCGATTCAGAAATTTAGCCAATCAACTAGAATTGGCTAATTTAGACCAAATAGTCCTCATTCCATATAACACAGGGTAAGTAGATATAAGTTCTTAAGTTATTTTTAATTTGCATTATACACGTACTAATATTTCAAAATTGTTGCTTATTATAGTTATCATTGGATATTGATTGTAATCAATCTACAAGAAAATTGTGTTTATGTTTTGGATTCTCTTCAAAGTAAGGTTCAAGAGGATTTTCATGGAGTTATAAATATGTAAGTGTAATTGAACTTTCTTAGCTCTTAATTGAAGTATTTATGTTTAACTAATGTTTTTAAACTATTTAGTGGATTGAAAATATGGCAAGCCAAGCACGATCTCCAACACTATCGGTCTTCTCCAAAATGCAAACCTGTAAAGGTAAATTTGTATTCATTTTTTAACAATTTATGTTCATTTGACTTTTTTATAACAATTTAATAATTGTTTTCAACTTCTTTATATGCAGTACCCTCGTCAATTAGATCGTGTAGGATGCGGGTACACGAAATAATGCATAATCCTACTACTCCCATTACTAGCCTCGTACGTAAATTATTTATTTTTTATATAGTGCTAGCTTTAATTTAATAAATGAACGTAAACTTATGTTGAATTTATCTTTTTTTTCCTTTTTGTAGTTCAATAAAAAAGATGCATATATGCAAGGAGAGATCGACGTAATTCGGACCCAATGGGCAAGTTTTGTTGGCCGATTTGTGTAATGATGTAATTCTTGTTTTTTTGTCTCAATAGAATGTAAATGCTAGCTTAGAATGAATGTAAATTTATCTACCCATGATCTTTGTGAATGGAATTAGTACTAATATGATATTTTGAATGAGAGAAATGATGGATTGGTGTAAGTATTCTATGAAAGTCTGGTTCTGGTATTGTGATTCTTGTTTGTGGATAAATTCATAGGTGGAAGACATGATCTGTTTATTATTGGAAGTTGTATTCATGGTCTGTCTCTTATACACATCTAGATGTGTATAAGAGACAGTTAAAGACCTTTAATCACTAAAGACCTTTAATGTCGGTTGCAAGACCTTCAATGTTGAGACTTTCAATGTCAGTTGGAACAGACATTAAAGGTATTTAATGTCGGTTGGAACCGACATTGAAGGTCTTTAATGTCGGTTGCAACCGATATTGAAGGTTGCAATATTGGTGTTATGAAGGCCTTTAATGTCGATTTAAAATCAATATTAAAGGCAACCGACATTAAAGGCCTTTAATAACACTATCTTTAATGTCGGTTGCCAATCGACATTAAAGCCCTTTAATGTCGATTTAAAACCGACATAAAAGCCCAAATTTCTTCTAGTGATGGGAAATCTTAGTAGGACTCACGAGGGAGCTAAGAAGACCCATGAGAGAGTTAAGAGATGCCGATGACGAAGCTTGAAGGACCCATAGGGGAGCTGAGATGATCCACAGGGGAGTTGAGAGAAATCATGGAAGGCCTCAATAAGACCCATGAAGGATCTAGTAGTCCCATGGAGGATTTTGGAGAACCCATGGAAGACTTCATTAGTACTTATGGAGGTCTTAAGAGTACCATGGAGGACCTAACTATATCAAAGAGGACTTTTTTACCTTTCTACTAGGTTGAGTGGTAGTGGTCTAAATTTCTAGTAGATAATTCATGAAAGAATTAGTGAGAAGGTGAGCGAGTGAGGCATTGTTTCCACTTTACGTAGTGGTACTGTAACTAGCAAAATAGTAATGGCTTAACAATTCCATGAATTAAAGAGGATGACAATCTATGAAGCACAGATACAGATACGACTACATGATACAGATACGATCGGATATGGCGATTCGTCAATTTCTAAAAAAACTAAGATACAGATACGTCTAAGGATGCGTCATTTCTTTATATATTTCTAAAAAAACGAGGATACTGATATGTTGAAGATACATTTTCTTTTTCTTTAAAAAAAACTAGGATATAGATAAATTTAGCATACAAATTAATAACAATAGCACAAAATAGAATACAAATACTGAAATACAATACAAAAAAAACAACATCTAAGATGTTGAAGTACAATAGTCAATAAAATGCAATATAAAAGTGAATCATATTGCAAAGAAGAAGAAGAAGAAGATTCGGGAGAAGTATGAAGATAAACGAATAACTTAATCAATGAATTGTTGAAGATATCCAAATGATTTATATTTTGGTGGAATTTGTAGGGACTCAAATGTGAAGATGAAGATTAGATGATTTTAGTCTAGGGCTTTGTCCGTTATTTATTTATTTTTCTTTTTAGTTTTGGACTCGAGTAGTGAGATTTTTAAATAGGTTGCCTAGTTTTAGATTGGGAAAGATTAGATGAGTTTCTTGTCTTTTTTCTTTAAAAAAAAATACACATAAAAATAGATACATCAAATCGCGTGTTAGATACGTATCTGGAGTATCGATATCCGATACGTGTCTGATACTGATTCTTTGTCTCACATGAAATATCTATGCTTCATAGATGACAATTATGAATTCAAATTATACGATATAAATGGTAAAAATTATTGGTCAAAGGTATGCTAAAAATATTTTTGATTACTCTCTATTACTAATGTTCATCTGCTGACGTAAGCATCATAGTATCGATGATTTGACACTACACATATGTTTGATTTCGTTTTTTTTTTTCGCAAGCCACTTGTGTATTTTTAACAGATAAAAAAAAATAAAAAATAAAAAATAAAAAAATAATAAAAAACGTAGCATGCATGAATGTAGTAGTTGGTGTGGTCTACATAAATTTGAGAGAACATTAAAGAAGTGGAAATGGAATGGGAAGTCCACGTAGAAAACCAAAAGGATTGTGATACTTCCACGTTGCAGCTTTTAGCCTTACCTGTACCCCTTTCACTCTTCCCCTTTTCCATATTGCCCCAAATCATACGCCAACTCTTTCCGATCTATGTCTATTTTCAATTAACCCCCTCTAGTTACCTATTCTTGTTTTACCTTTTCTTTATATACATATTTTTCAATTAATACATATTTTCTTAAATTAGTTATAATAGTTTCAAACTTAGACGAGTGGATTGAAATGAATTATTACACTTAGTTGTTTCAGTTATAATAATTAAATTATTATAATCTATCATTAATTATAGAATTTCTATTTCAAATATCTTTTATTACCCTATTTATCATAATAACTAACCTAACGTCTTAAAATACCACAAAAAAATAATATAAATAAACTTCTAATCATGGATTGTGTTAAATATTTTTTATCGTTAAACCAAGGATTTAACTAAAGTTGATGTTATGATCATAAGATTGGAGGGTAAAAATTTAAGTACACTCATTAATAATTTTCTTTAAAAAACATAGAAGTTAGGTGATTAGGTTCAATTTAGACTTGTATCTAATCCCACCCATATTTTAATAAATTAATAAAATAAAAAACAATTGAAACTTTTTAAAAGAATATTTTTTTTTACCACATGATATATTTTAATTGATCAAATTTTTTTTTTTTTTTAATCTACAAGATAGATTCAATCTAAAGTATGCAAAACTATTTTTCGAAAGAAAATAAAGAATATATATATATATATATATAGGACTAACCTAGCACGGTAGCAGAAAGTAAATGGAAGTGGAAGGGGCGTGGTAGTGAATGCTTTCCACTAGTAGCCGGCGGCCGCAATGGTGAATGCATGCGTGGATGTTGGATTCCCACAATCCCCGTGGCTTGCTGTCTACCTTCCACGTGGCCTAGTTCCTTCATATATAAATATACTAATGAACACACCCAATTCCCCCATTTTCAGATTTAAAATTAAAGTGAGAGAGGGAAAAAAAAAATGAAAACCCGAGTGGAAGAGAAATTCTCAAATTTCTTCGAGAGGTGGGTATCGGAGCTGGAAGAAATCGTAAAATACCTGGTGGCTGTGGAGCCGTCCACCAAAGACCTCCACCTAAGCACCTTAGTCTCGAAATTCACCGCCCATTTCAAGCTTTACTACACCGTCAAATGGGCCCAAGCCCACAAAGACGTTCTAGCCTTCTTCTCCCCTTCCTGGCTTACCCCTCTGGAAACCGCCTACAGTTGGGTCACCGGGTGGAAGCCTTCCATGGCCTTCCGTCTCATCCTCCTCATCCACCCTCCGCTCTCTCCGGACCAGCTCCTCCAGCTGCACCAGCTTCAGCACAAGATCAAGGCCCAGCAGGACAGAGTGGATCGGGACATGGAGAGGCACCAGATGGCTCTTGCTGACCACCACATGGTTCATCTCTCTAGGCTCCACACCCGCTCCCGAAGGGCCGGGGAGCGCGAGACGGTCCTCCTCCTCGCTGGCCAGGTCGATGTTGCAATCAATTCTCTGCTCCGACGATTGGAGAATACCATGAAGGCTGCGGATTGCGTTAGGCTTAATACACTCAAGGGCATTCTGGACCTTCTTACACCTATCCAATGCGTTCGTTTCTGTGCTTCTATTTCTCTTTTTCATTTTCGACTTAGGCAAAGGGGTAACAACCCAAATCCGAACCCAATCCCCCCTCTAAAATACCACCACCAAATTCAATAAAAATCATCTTCCCTCTTTCTTTACTTTCATTTTCATTTTCAATTTTTTTTATTTTTCACCATTGATAGAGAAACATAAACAGAAAATATAAATGGAGGATGTTGGAGATTTCCATATTAAGATTTTCAACCATCTACAACGAAAATGAAATAATAGTGTCTAAAATTTTACATATGAAATAAAGGTAAACTAAATAACATAATCTAAAATGCTATTACACGCTATTAAATACTCCTAACAAACAAATCTAGATGCATAATTCGACTTAAATTAGCTTCTTGGTCGTTGGTATTGGTACTACACTACTACTCGACTTTCCTAAAGCTTTTATTTTATTTATTTTTGTTCTGTTTATTTATTTTTGTTTTGGTCATAGAATTTCGGGTTTAGATATTGATTAATATTTATCTTATATGTGTTTAAAAAATCGATCAATCAAATCCATTCTATAGTTTGAATTGAATTACATATAAAAATATATTTATTTAAGTTTTTGAATAATTTATTTGAGTTATTAATCTTAATTTAATATATAAAATAATTAAATCAGATTTTTACGTATTAATATCTTATCGTTAATGTTTTCTTTAGGTAGATGTCATAACAAATGTCACGAATCTTTTGATTCGTGACGATCTTGACACTAGTGGCAAGACATTAGTGGGTTGATTAGTTCTAAGATATACTTACTGGGGCATGCGAGATAACGAACAAGTGGAGTACGTACCAAAGGCATATGCCTACTTAAAAGAGATCATGATGGATCGACATATTGTCTTGACACAACACTGATTCGAGCTATTCTTGCTCTTTTAATGAGTTTATGGGAGGGAAGACTTACCTCGGTTTGGGACAATCAAGGTATCGCATGGGAGATGTCGTGTGCACAAGAACTCTAATCCTGTGATAGAGTGGTATTAGAGTAAACATGTGGTTGCACCAATAGTGTTCATCAAGCGCTCCATCTTGTGGGTGGGTCCGTAAATGGATATGCAGATAAGGAAGTGCCCTTGGGCAATGTATGCTGCCTCGCACCTAAGAGATGGGTGTCTGCAAAGTATTGGTCTTCTATGAGGATGAAGACCTCAATGAGTCTATGTAGGGAGCAGTCACGCCACATGACGATCCTATTGACAAGTTTGCACTCCTCCACGCAACAAGGACGTTGCGAAATCGAGTGGAGGAGAATGCCACGGATCAAAGATCGTGACAGTTGTGACGAGACACGAGTGGGCTAGCTAATCCTAAGATATGCTCACTAGGGTATGCACGATAGTAAACAAGTGGAGGACATGTCATAGACGTGTGTCTACTCCTAAGGGATCACGATGGATGGGTATATCACCTTGGCATCACATTGGTCGGGAGTTATTCTTGCTCTACTGATGAGTTCATGGAGAACAAAACTAGTCCGTCTCGAGAATAATATAGAAAGATTATCTCGACCTAGACAATCAAAGTGCCATACCGGAGAACAGAATCCTAAGGGAAAGGTTTAGACTTTCAGTATATTATCACTTTTTTTTTCTTTTCTTTTTTTTTTTCTTTTTTTTGGCGTGGGGGGTTGTGTGGGAAGATAGCTGAACTGAATATAAAATTACCATTTCAAAGAAATAATGATAAAACATTTGTTCCCCTACAAAAGAAACTTGAGAAATGAGATTGATTGCGGTCTTCAAAGGAACATTTGTTTTCAAATTTAATTAAAAGGTATAAACTGACAAATTAAGTAATAACAGCTGTGGTCAACGGAAATTAAGCCCTAAGTCTACCTCAAGAAAATTGGACCAAACGTATCAAATAAACCCAACTTTACAAGATTCAAGTAATGCCTTAGTTTGCACTTTCCAGATGTCATTCCATTTTGCAAAATGAACGCAAATCAAAATTCACATTCTCATTTACACGAAATCTTCTTGCAGATATCTTTCTCATTAATCGCATGCATATTTATCTTTCAAAAAAATAAAAATAAAAAAATAAGTCCGAAGCAACATTGAGATAGAGTAAAATATTACATTTGTTTTCAAAAAATAATGATATGATAAATTGGGGTAAAGCAAGTTTCTATTTTATCATTTTGAGTTTTTACATTAGGGGTGTTAAAAAAATTTGATGATCCGAAAAATTAAATCAATCCAATTCAATTCGTAAGGTTTGGGTTGAGTTATCAAAGAAAGTAAGTTTTATGATCCGAGAAAGAGGACGCCCGCCGAATTCACATCAAAAATCGACGAAAGGAAGACGGAAATGAAAAACGAAATAGGAGTTAGGTTTCTTTCCTATCTAATGGAAAAGCAGTAGTAACAGTGACTTTGATTCTAGCCCACCAACTTATTTGGGTTGAGTTGGGTTCAAATAAATAAAAGTTTTATAGGTTGGGTTAGTTTATGGGTTCACCTAAAAATAATATAAACTAACTCAAACCAATTCGAATTTATTATTAATTTTTAAAATTATTTTTTAGTTATGATATAATTATATATTATATTTTATTTCATTTCATTTCATTATTTTTATAGATAATTTATTTTCCAACAACTCTTAAAAACAATTTTTTACCAATTTGAAAAGAAAATTTGCATAGTATAAATTGAATTGAGTTGTTAATCTTAATTCAATGTATAAAAATAATTCAATGAAGTTTCTACATATCAATATTTTATTTATTTTTCAAACAACTCGAGTAATCCGAATCGACTCAACCCAAATATGTGTCATGGTCAAGTTGGTTTAGGTTCATTATTTAGAGTTATTTGGATTGAATAAACTTGGTCTACAAATATTTCAACCCAACCCACAAACATCCCTAATAGGTATTTGTCGAATTTAAATATATAGGGGTAATTAATGACAATGGATGGAACACTTGAAGATGGAATACATTCTTCAAACATATGTATCTGTTGAGTTCCATCGATACAATTGATGTTAGTGAGATGGGAATACTGTTGGGAAATACCTCCCACTTCTGCCGCTGGAACTAAGTAAAAAACAATAGAGAAATTATAAAAAAAAAAAAAAAAAAAAAAAAATTAAGAACACAAGAATTTACGTGGAGAACTCTCTAATTGGAGAAAAATCACGGACCAGAAAATCTGTTACTTGAAAAATTTCTAAAATCACACAAAGATCTCCCCCGACCCCAATTATATAGTCACCCTCTTCAAAGTTTTGTCTACTAGCACCCTTTTTCTTTTTCCCGCTCTCAAAGTAGAAAATGCAAAAGAGGGAATTTAATTAGCATACATAAGCTTAAAGCTTTTGCTAATTGGGATATCTAAAAACTAGGGATATGAGATCTTTTTATAGCAATGAAGCTCATCCCCCCTTTTCAAAATTAAAATGATATGGGATTCAAATCCCACATCTTGCCATAAACCTCAACAAATTTTACCTTGGCAAGATGTTTGAAGAATCCACATCTTCTAAAAAGTCTATTGTCTTCTTCAACAATCATAATATTCTCAACTCAGAGAATTATAAATCACTCCACCATAAAAGAGTAGACAACTTGGAATACCATCTTTCGAGAATTTTTTTCTCATCATATGACGATAAACCTTGCTAAAATTTATGGTGCAACTTCCACCTACTTCGCTCGCTTAGAAGTCTTTCAGCCATCGACATAACTACCACCACACACCTTACATATCTGCCAAGTCAATGCCTTGTGTGCAACATGTGGAACCGCTAATATCACATCCTTTATCATGGTAAAGCAGACATACCACGAGGATGATTTTCGTCTTCTTTAGAGGGGGTTACTAGCTTCCCTAGCAAGACAGGCAATGTTAGCATCAAACTCAGAGTCTTTGATGAATCTGCTCTATTAAGACAATCATTTTTCATGTGTCCATACTATCCACATTCCCAGCAAATCCTTTTCTACACGAACTCTTTCTTTTTACATTTGCTAGCTACCAGTGTTGAATTCTCTTGTGAAGTATGCGCTTCACTACTTCACTCTCCAATCTTTTTTCTTTAGGCAGAAGTTTACTAATAACCTTAGAAAAATCTAAAGTTTCTTTCTCATACATCAAGATTGGTTTCAGTATCCATAAGGAGGAAGTGACCAAATGAGTTGGAGTGCCTTATCTTCATCTTCTATCTCCACTCTCTATCACCTCCAACTTAAAAATAATGCCATTGAGAATACTTAGATGATCTGAGATTTTTGTACCTTCCACCATTCGCAATGTGTGAAACTGCTCTTTTAGGTACAACCGATTTGAGATGCTTTTTGCTTGATACATTGCTTCAAGCTTCTTCCAAAGGTTTTTGGCAGTTGAAATTCCAAGCATAGTTGGAAGAATATTTTTAGCCAAATTTAGTCTGATTGCACTTGTATCTCTCAAAACCATCTCTTCCCAATCGTCATTGCTCATGCTAGATGTCTTAGAACTTTAACTGGAACCACTACAGTCCTAGATCACCATCACCGCTCAACTCTTTAGAAGCATCATTGCTTGGTTTTCTTTCAAGGCCTATGTAACCCAGCTTGTATCAGGACATTCTTGACTTGCACTTGCCACAAGTCGAAATTGATTCTTCCATCAAATTTCTCCTCATCAAACTTTACTAAACTCATAAAGCTTGACATATCTGCTTCTTTTCCTAGCAAAATAGTAAATAGTGAACAACCCACACTATCCACAATATTGAAGCTTGTTTCAAGAATTCTTTTCTGATGTGGAGGATCAGACAATGCTGCAACCACATAGCATAGTTAGAAATTCAAGAAACTACAATTCTAACGCTCTGACACCACTTGTTGGAAAAAAAAAAAAACTTGAGAGATTAAAAGAAAACAATAAATCTAAGAACACAAGAATTTAAGTGAGAAAAAAACCATAAACCAGAAAAAATCTACTGAGAAATTGCTACAATTACATAGAGATCTCCCCCTCAACCCCAGTTACAAAATCACTCTCTTCAAAGTTATGCAAAAGAGGAAATTTAATTTCCATAAATTAATGTTTGATAGTATGAGGTTCTATCTCAAAACCAATTGGCAATAAGAGTAGTATATCCATCTATCTTATAAAGAGTGTGAGTCCCTTTGATTTTTTCAATGTGGGATTCTCAACAATTAGCTTAAAGTTTTTGCTACTTCGGATATCTAAAAACAAAGGATATAAGATCTTTTTATAGGGATGAAGTTCATCCTCCTTCTTGGAAAGTAACGATGTGGGATTCAAATCCCACATCTTACCAAAAACCTTAACAACTGCTCGGGTGAAAGTGATTACATATTGAACTAGTGGATTTTTACGTGCAATCCAAGTTCATATTAAACCGGTAGAACTTTTTTAATAGAACAATTTAGAAGTAAAAAAAAATGTCGGAGACATTTACTAATAATAATCGATTGTAAAATTGTAAGTAATTTTTGTTTAAAAAAAAAGTTCATGAAAATGTTAAACACAAAAAGCTATAGAGAAAAATAAAGGTGTTTTGAGATAGAGGATGGTTATTAAAATTTAGGATACATGAGGAGAATAAAAGTTTGAAAGAAAAAATTTTAGAGGAAACAAGATCTTAAAAGGAAAAGATACAGATAAATAAACAAAGGATTTTAGACAAAAATTGGAAATAGGAAAGCTAGAGAAGTAAGAGAAAAAGAAGAGTTGCAGGAACAAACGTGTTCAATTATTTTTATATGTACTATTTTATTTTTCGTATCTACATTTCTCATTAATCCTAAATAAATGTAAAATTTAGGATGATCGTAGTTATAGCATAAAACAATTTTCTTATAGTTTTGAATAAATAACTTTGTAATAGTTTTGAACATTGTAGTTTATGTGTTTTTGACGAGAGTTTATGCTTTATATAGTATAAGAACATGAGTTTATTATTTAGTTTATGAGTATGTTTTTCTTTTGCTTTTTGCACTGTAATTCTAGAAAGAAAACATTTGTATATATTATATGAAAAAGAATGAGGTGTGGCTCCTCATAATAATGTGTCATGTGACAAAATTATTTAGGTTAAATAGTTATATAAAACTATCCTACCGACTTCGTAGTTACTAATATGCTCTGATGTCCATTGAGTTATGTAGTTATACGGTTATATATATCTAACATATAAAATTTACAACAAATTTATTAGGAAACATATGGAATAATTATTCATTGTATAAAAAAAATAAAGATAATGATTAAGTGCAACGTCAATTACACCTAATTTCCTACATTCCTTTCTTTTACGAGCAAAAAAAAATTAAAATATAGATCAAATGACAAACTTTTATTGGCAATTACACGAATTGTACAAATAGGTGCAGGTCACACCTAAATTTAATCTTGAGCTCAATCTTTTTAAAGAGCTCAATTTTTTTAGAGTAACACAAATCTTGAGCTATTCGGGATAACTTTTTATGTACTGCCATAATTAATATGTAACGCCATATGGTTAAAAATTTTAAATTCCACTCTTATTTGTTGTACTAAAGAGCTCTAGTAAGCATATTAGTATATAGTAAAAATTGTAAAATATTAAACACAAACAAGCTATTTATTGAAAAGGATTATAGAGCAATATTTTGGTCTAAAAATACAACTCTTTGTACATCCTATCCTAATCACATAAAAACATAAAATATATTTTCAAAAAGTAGTAAAAATTTATTAGGTAATAAATTATGATTAGACAAGAGGATAAGATTCAAAAAAAATATATAATATAGTCTAGAATATATCTAACTAAGATAATTATCCTTTCAAAGAATTACTTAAAAAGAGAGTAGAATTATTTAAACTGAGAGATTGAAGTGAATATATAAGAGTAAGTTGTATTTGTATTCATCTTCTTCATGACTCATAAAATCACATAAGAAATAAATAAAGGAAAAAAATTGGGTGCAACTATCTACTATTCACGTGGTAATTTAATTTTTTTAAAAAAATTATTAAAAAATTGTTTTTTTAGTAGATACACTACAAGAAAATATATTTTTAGCGACAAATTTTTTATAGTACAAATAATTTTTGTTGGTAAAAGTCGACTTATAGCAACACATTAAATATGTATCACAAAATATCATTATCAACGACATATTTTTAATCCACATCACTAAAAGAATTTGCAACATGTCAATTAGCACCACTAAATATTAAATAATTTTAACGACATATTAAAATGTTGCTATTGATAGGAAAATGTAATTTCTTTTAATATGTGTTAATTGCTATGCATTGATGATCATGCATTAAACTGAAAAATATGCAATATGCGTCAATCGTTTATGCGATGACCATGCGTTCCTACCACAAGTTTTCTTGCTCTCTCGTCAAGTATAACGAGAGCACAAGTTTCTCAGGATGATCCGAGGTCAAACATAGGGAATTGCAACTAAAAGATGCTTGTAAAGTAATGTGCTTGAGGCGGTAAATAAAAAATTAAAAAAAAAAAAAAGGTTAACTATGTGCTACTCCTACTTCTAGCTAAACAGACTGAGCAATTGAAGTTTGACTATGAGAATTGGTAGAAATGCAGCAACTGTTAATGCGTTGAGATGCATGGAGAGGTAGAATTGAGGGGAAATTTTACCAAGTCATTAAGTTCGGTCGCAAAGGTAATCTTAGCTCACCACACTAACGCATCGCAAACCTCTCGGTGATCGGCCACATGTTTATATCTCTATAACGCATGGTTGCGTTGAGCATAAGATTATTCCTATCTCTAGGGACACTGCTTACTTTGCTTAGTGAGTTCTACTTCTTGCCTTCTCGGGTAGTTAGTTATAGTTACTCAGCTCATAGACAAGCATTGCGATAGCCTCGCACTAAGCAAAGAGGATTGACACACTATACCCATGCAACGCACATCTCTCAATGGTTTGCAACATACGTCATATCTCTATACCACATGATTGAGTATGCGATAAATCTTGCAATCTACACTTAACTCATTGCGATGAAGGTAAAAGATGATAAAAAAAGAAGATGATGATGAAAATAGCGTTGAAGGAACTAAAGAGATGCATTGATTACAAAATGTATTAATGTCCTAAGCCAAATTGTAATACAATATAAAGGTCAGAGGAGAGGTGCAAGGCTAGATGTAGGCAATCTCTTGCTTCCATCAGATGTTGTCAAGACTTCCGGTGGTGTCATGGATAGGCGATAGAGTAGTCTCTCTCGAGCTTTTTCTCCAGCGAAGGTTCGATCATCACTCGGAGGAAGTATTGAAAGTGAAGAACTCTCAAAGAATTTCTTGTTCATGCTCACATCTGTGATCACAGGTATTTGCCCAGGCAGAAACCCTGGATGCTTTGAATTTGGGCTCCGAGGCTCTATTTATAGAGCTCAAATGCCGACAACATTGGTAGTCCTGCTCTGATTAGCCACCATCACTGATGCATAGGTGAGAATATTAGTGCTGCATGATGGTCGACGATCAAGAAACACATTAAAATATCTGTTGTACGATTTCAGAAATCCCGAGGCCTGTGTTCTTATTCGTTCCTCATGAAGGATCAACACATTCTACCCACTCTTTGCGATCATACTTCTATCATGGTTATCATTCTGTAGTTGTGGTATTTCATGCGACGAACTTGTCTTCATGAAGATCAACGCATGCTCTCAACTTCAGCGAAAACTATAAAAATAGACATTTTGACGCAAAATAACGCATGATATAGGGGTAGTAGAGATTTTCAGTGCTGATCGACACAAGCTCATTTTTCCACATGGATCATTAGCACTATTAACGCATATCTTGCTTATCTACCCTCATAATTCTAAGTAAAAGATAGCAATAACTTGTATTTCTATAAGCTATCAGTTGCTAAGTATATGGCCAAATTATTTCCTTCCCACTTTTTTCCCCTTAATTTTACATTCCCCTTTTATTTTTCTTACTTTCATTCCCTCCCCTCCCCCCAAAATTTTACTTGCCCTTTTGTTTTGCCTCTCAAGAACACTAAAGCACTCCCTCCACACAAACGTTGAAGCCCTCCTCCACAGTCCACACGAACGCCAACACTTATTCATGCGAACACTAGGCACTCAACGCAAACGTCAACCACTCCATGCGAACACCAACCTCTTCTCCCAAATGTCAGCCACTCCTGTAAGACCTTACCTAAAAAGTGTTTAAGTGCTCGTAAAAACTATTAAGTAGTAAAATTATGGGATTAAGTTTAGGGAAAAAGTGTTGTGGACAAGTGGTAAGGAGAAAATTGGAAGCATAGTGGCTAAGTATATAAATCATGCTATGAAGGTAAGAGTTAAATCTATGGCATAGTAAAGAGAGAAACATTGACAAAGTGTTAGTATGGGATTCAACTTATAGCATAGGATACTAGAAAAGGTCATCACATAATCAAGTGAGTAAATTCATAGCATAGCATTGTAGCATAAAACTCATAGCCTAGGGAGATTACCTTGGATACATAATATTGGACACATAGTAGCGGTAGGTTGGGCGCATAGAAAGACTTCCAAGACATTTTAGTTGGAAAATTTGAATGCATATGAGGGGAGGAATGTCATTTTGGATGTGAAATACATCTTGGAAACTATGCTAAAAAAATGAGGAATTATGCTATGAGCATAAGGAATTATGCTGTGAGCATGAGAAGCTATGCTATGAGCATGAAAAACTATGCTATAAGTAATAGAACCTATGCTATGAGAATAAGAAGCTAAGCTAGGATAATAAAGAATAATGCTAGGAGCATCATGCTATGAGTAGGGCTCTAACCTTGGATACATTATCTTAAGTTGAACACATTGTATGTGGATGAGGAGACTTGGGCACATACTAGAGTAAAGATGTCCTACTTGGGCGTATGCTAGAAGGTGTTGAACGCATGGAAGGATCTCTTTAGAGAATTAGGGTTAGATGGACTCCTAAGGAAGAATTGGTTAAGTATTGAATGAACCATGCATTGAACAATGCACCACCAAGAGAGGTGGGTGCATAGAGAAGAAAGGTTGGACGTATATCTTGAAGAGAAAAGAGGTAAAGTGGACACATAGCTATGCTAAGAACTCAAAGGAGGAAGTTGTGTCATGAAAAAGGAATAAAAACCAAAGAAGAATGAAATTGAGGAAAGTGGGATGCATAGGGGAGGAGGTGGACGCATGGGGTCGTCTGAGGAAGAATGTGACTAACTATTGGGTAGCATATGGTACACCAAGTAATGAAACCCTAGAAGTTAGGTGCATAAGAGGGAAAGTGGGCGCATAGTGGATGTATTTACACACTTAAGGTATAACCAAGGGAGGACATCAAGCTATGAAAAGGAAGCGAGGGCTAAGAATGGGAATATGGAGGAGAGTTTGACGCATGGAAGGGGACCCATGTGCCCAAGGTAAGTGCCTATGCATTGATTTGACAGATGGATTGCAAGGTGAGAAACATGGCTCAATCGAATGAAGTTTTGGTTAATCTAAGTAAGAGGTGGAAGACAGGGATGCAAAGTTGAACGTGCAAAATGGGGTATGGCCACTTCAAATGGGGGTCATGCATTAGGCATGGTTAGATGATGACATAACATGCTTACATGCAAGTAGGTGGTGGCAAGAGTTATGCATTGGTTCAATCTAGGAAGGACAATTATATTGTATGAAAGGAGGAGGTGTCTATAAGAGTAAATTAGCATGCAGCAGAAGCAACAAGGATCAATAAGCATTCTAATTCATTAATTTTGGCAGAAACTAAAGCATGCTCATCTCTTATAAGAGGGTTTGAAGTCATACCTTTGTAGAACTCTTCAAGATCTTGATCCTCAGCAATTGTCTTCTCCAAAACTCACCATGAACCACCTCAAGATCTTCCCTACTATTCTCTTGGAGCTTTAGAACGAGTTGTGGGATCAAGAATAACTTGAACAAATAGAAAACTTGGAAGAAGCTCACTGCAACAATTCGTTTGAAGAACTCTTTCTTCAGCATGAATTTTCCTCAAAAACCACTTTGAATGCATCCCTCAAATCCACTCAAATCTTCTTTATTTATTACAGATCAACATGTAAAGAAGATGATTTCATGAGATACAGCTCATGCTTGGAGTGATTGAAGACAAGGTGAATGGTTTTTGAGTGAGCTAGTTGAAGATGGTAATGGAAAAACCCATTTTTCATTTTGTGCAATTTTTCAATTTTTCTATTTTCATCAAAAATGATTTCAAAATCCACTTGATTTTAAAACCGAAAATATTATTAATGTTATAAAATTAATTTCACAAATTAATTTTCTAAAAAAATTAATAAATAATCATTTAAATAATTCCAATTAATTTAATATCAAATATTAAATTAATTTTTACACAAATCCACCTTTATATATTTAAATCAAATTTAAATATAAATTCTCCTATTCCGTTTCATTCTAATTTGAATGTTTCAAACTAGTTTATCATGCTACTCTAAAGCTTATCCATTTACAAGCTAGTAGGGAGACCTTGCAGACCTATAGATCCAACAATCCGAGATTAATCGACTAAACTCATTATACTGAATTAATCCTCATTCGTTAACTAATGAGTCACTCCACTATAGCCCATAGTTGAACCCCCCTCATTGTAGATATATTATGTCCACTTGATATAACCATAATCAGTAAGTCAATTCTTCACAGGTTGTTCGTGATCATAGTTAGGTCAAGATCACCGTTTTACCCCTATGAATACATCTTGTTCCTTAAATTCCTACTAACCCTTTAATGAACAATTTTTTATTCATAATACATATGAATCAAGTTCTTTCTTTATCATGAGAAGGTGGGGCCCTGATTGTTCAAGACCTAGAATCAGTACTTAAAAGAACAACTTATCTGCTAACCCTAAATCGGGTAGGAGTGAATTTCATCTTGTAGGGCTATGTCTCTAACTATTCATCTGGTCTTATCCCCAAAATGGGAGGCTTATTGAGCAGTGTTATTGAACTACTCTCACCCATGCAGATTAAAGAATAATCTCGAACAAACAAGAGTTCATAGCTAGCTCAAGATTAAGATCGAGTTAACTAGGTTACTTAATAATGAAATAGTCAGTTTTAACAGTAAACGATCGTTATAAAGAAATGTGACTATTTTCTTGGTCCAGTCTATATGCAAACTCATTGCATAGGATGCTCCTACTCACATGTCTCAACATGAATGATCTGTGGATCACATCATTTGTAGCATTTTACAACTTCTTGTAACAACTACAGAGTGGGTTGCATCCAATAGTGTTACCAGGATGAAATACCCAATTTCATCCATATACTTATTAGACCATTTAGACTATATATTGTTAACTTGATCATGTTTATGTCACCAGATAAAGTTAAAGTATTCAGACTATAGCCATGGATAAGTTTATTGGATTTTCATAATAGATTGCAAAATCAACAACTTATTTTTATTGATAAATAGAATGTTTAACACAAATTGCGAGTTCTACGGCATTCCCAACAGTGTCATGCATTGAGGGTAAGAAGGGATGACGAGGATGGTTTGTTGAAGCCTATAAATACCCTCGAAGGATCTCTTTTCATTCCACAACTCAAAAATGCTCTGAGAAAGACTTAAATGGACTCAAAAGAGAGGTGATTGGTGAAAGTTGGGAAGGACCATACGTTGAAGAAGCCATCTTTGCGTTGAGAAGGATCATCTATGTGTTGAGTAGGAGCTGTCTTCCATCAAATATCAAGTTGTCCAAGCTACCTTGCGACCAACTGTGTTGTGGAGACAAGACCCTACGCCCACAGCTGTTATTCTCCATCCAAATGTTTAGTTTGAATCTTTTAGGATTAGTAAGATAGGTTTAGGGTTAACGGGATGTTTTAAGATTATTTTTAACCCTAAGCATGAGATTCTAAGTTAACTATTGGATTAATACAGGCTCGAGATTCTGACAGAGTTAGGGGACCAAGGAACTTAGAAACCGGACCGGAGAACTATGAGTGATTTTTCTTGTTATGTCTTTGTGAATTTATATGTTTATATGGTTATATATATATGTATACATGTATGGTTTGGAAATTTGTTGCATGAGCAGAAAGTATGTTTTCTTCTTTTGATTTTCTGATGCTTTTACATTTTATGAAATTATGTGGATGCATGTATTTGATTGGAAACTAGAACTGTACCCAGGAATTTGTTTGCATACTTCGTGGACATCTGGCTGGGATTGTCAGTATAATTTGGTTAGGATTATCAGCGTACCTGAGTATGACTAGTGAGAATTATTGAAATTTGCATATTCAGCGGGTTCGATTGGATACTGAAATTGTTTCCTTGAATTTGTGATTGGTTGAAATATTGCATTTCTGGAGAAACATATGATCATGTCAACACGACCTCAGTTACCAACTGAGGTCATTCATATTTTAGTGTGATCCTGTGATTGACTATCTGTGTAAATGTTTTCCAAAGTACTTTTCAAAAACAAAACCTATTGTCATACAAAACATACCACTCATTGAGCTTCCCCAGCCCATGTTTCCAGATGTTTTGTCTCCCCTCCCCCTCCCCCTGGTAGTAGGAGAAGGACGTGTCGAATTGCCACTAGAAGATAGAGTCTATTGGCAGAATGATTTTTGGAATCATTTTGTCCTACGGGTTATGTTAGAGATTGAAATATAATGATACATGGTCTGTAACCATGAACTTGTGTGAACTTTAATATCTCAAATGAAATGAGTTCTTTTAAAAAAAAATTTTAGTTTAAGATATGATTGATAAGAATAGGGTTGTGGATAGTAGGTGTTAAAAAATGGTAATGGCCGCTATCTTCACACCTTCTTCCAGACAAAAGGGTAAAGCTTGAGAGGGGGTTGGATCACTCCACTGTTCGCATACAATTTCACTTCTTCTTAACACTGACCTTCGTTGATTGGACGCGAACACTGATTTCACTACCCCCAAACACTGATTTCGTGTTAGGTGACCAATCCTTTAAAGGTATGAATCTTACCCAATCTCTCTATCTTTACTTTTTCCTTATTACTTCTCAATAGACATCGTTATTCTTCTAAATCTTAGCAATAGAGATATTTCATCTACATACTTTTTTTAAAATTTTGGAACTAAAATGCACTTATCTGTACTCAAACGCCTAATTGATTAAACATTAATTTACATATTGTGTTTGGAAAATTATATGTGTTCATATGTACATTTGCTTTTGTCTCTGCTGTTTTAAAATGAGTTACCAAATTGTGATGGAGAGTTTACTTTTGCTTTGGTTCAAAGAAGAAGATTATGAGATGATGTTGCTTTAGTTTGTTGTTTGTTTCTTCGAGTGGACTTTCATTTTTGGAGGTGGGCATACTGCCAATTGAGCTCTGTTCGGATCCTCTTTGTAACAGCCCTCTTGATCATTGATTTTACCCCTTTCATTATTGTTTCATCTCCTTTTCTCAAGGTATTCCATTTTAATTATTTTATACATTTGTTTTTTTTTCTACCTAATTTCATACCTTTGATATTCTTAAAAAATACTTGAATTCTTAGTCAAATTTAGGAAATTAAAATTTTAGATTTTTAAAACTTGGTTTGGTTTTAAAAAAATGTTGGGGATAATTAATAAAAGAAATAGAAAACTAAATCAAATGAGTATTAAAATCTGACCATTTTACAAACATAATATCATATATATTGTACGAGGTTGTTTTAAACTATAGTTAAATGTTGAGGGTGATGTGTTAATTTCTATGAATAAATATTCAAATTTCCTATAACCTTAAATGTACTAATATTTCATATTTCTTATGAAGGTTCTAGGACTAAAAAAAAAGGTCGAGGAGCGACTAAAGGGGTTGCTCCTGAGAACTATGTCAAAGAAAATGGTCGCATTTCAATAAAAATTGAACTTGAAAATAGAAAACCCATTTGCAAGGATTCGTCCAAGTTAAATTCTACCATTTGAAAAGAGGTACATGGAATAATACCTCTTCAAGATGTCTCTAAAGAGGCAAAGAGGGAGATAATAGGCCGACTTTTGCTAAGTTATTTAAGTGTATTTTTTAAAATAAAAAATACTTTTTTTAGATAGAATGGAAACCAATAGAATTTGTTCTTTAATGTTAGAATTACTTCATTCTGGATTTGGATGATCTTTGATATTCTTAAAAAGAAACACTTGAATTCTTAATTAAATTCTCAAAATTAAAATTTTAAGTTTTTAAAACTTCATTTGGTTTAAAAAAAAAATGTTGGGATAATTAATAAAAGAAATAGAAAAAAAATGAAATGAGTATTAAAATCTGACCATTTTACAAACATAATATCATATATATTGTATGAGGTTGTTTTAAACTATAATTTAAATGTTGAGGATAATGTGTTAATTTTTTCTATGAATAAATATTTAAATTTCTTATAATCTTAAATGTACTAGTATTTGATATTTCTTATGAAGGTTCTAGGACGCAAACAGAAGGTCGAGGAGCGACTAGAGGGGTTGCTCTTGAGAAGTATGTCAAAGAAAATGGTCATATTTTAATCAAAATTGAACTTGAAGATAGAAAACCCATTGGTAAGGACTTGTCCAAGTTGAACTCCCACAATTCGAAAAGATGTACGTAGAATAGTACCTCTTCAAGATGTCTCTAAAGAGGTAAAGAGTGAGATAATAGGCAGTTTTGGTAAGTTATTTAAGTGTATTTTTCAAAATATAAAATACTTCTTTTAGATAAAATGGAAACTAATAAAGTTTGTTCTTTAATGTTAGAATTACTTCTTTCAGATAAAATGGAAACTAAGAGAGTTTGTTCTTTAATGTTAGAATTACTTCATTCTGGAGTTAGATGACCCCATAGTACAAGATTATCTTGAACATGAGATGGGTGTACTACATAAACGTTTCATTGTTCTTTACACAAAACTTACAAACAATATAACTCTCCAGATGAAGCACAAAAACACTACGACAAACGAGTGGCAAAAGATTTAGATTGGAATCGTTTATGTGATCGATGGAAAAGAGAAGACTTTAAGCATATCTCTGAGGCAAATACAAACGCTCGAGCTACTCTTGCATTCACTCATAGAGGTGGCACTTCAACATTTTTACGCCACAAGAAAAGAGAAGTATGTATTTCATTTTTATATCTATAATTAATATTTCTTATTCTAGAACATTGGTCATAACATGAAGAAATTAGAAAATGCTAAGGAGTTAAGTGACATTGAATTATTTAAGCACACTCATTCTAATGCAAAGAAAGAATGGGTGAATGATGAGGCAAAAAAGAAATATGTAAATAAACTTTTCTTTTATATTTTTTATTTCTTATTTTACACCATAATAAAACTATGGAATATTTATTTTATAGGATGAGATGATGACATTAAAAATAACTTCAAAAGAAGCAGATGCCTATTGAAGATAGAGAAATCTGTGAACGAGTATTGGGTAAACGGTTGCCGCATGTGAAGGGCAAAGGTTGGGGACCAAGACCAAGAAATACTAGGAATGATGCAATTATCAACATGCTCAAGAAACAAATGCTCAAGTTGCACATTTGCAAAGTATAGTTGAATCACGACAAGCCGTATGTCGACCTGACTCCCTAGGACTCAAGCTTGGCCGTTATTATAAGCATGCATGCATGAAATTCAAAACGACATCTTTTCATGGTTTAGTAAAAATCTAATAAATGACATAAATTAAATAAATTCATTAAAACTAAATAATTGAAATCCAAGTCATAGGGTACCCATAAAAATATCATAAAACCAATCTAGAAAACTTTAAAAGTATAAAAATGCAAATACCCAAATATGTAAGTTTTAAATGTCAAACAAGAAACTAAAGCATAGAAAAATCTTGAAAACATGAGTGGGAGCATATGACTGGTCCCAGTATCTCGATCACGAATTCCGCATGTCATTCGTCACGCCCTTACCCTTACTTGAAAAATGAACATGAAAATGATGAGTATAAAATACTCAATAAGTGACCCCACAACCGAGGCCAGGCTAAGCATCTATGTCCTCTAGATGCCAACATCTAGTGGACGTACATAATCCTTTAGTTTTCATAGAACAACAAATAAACGAATAGTTGAATCTACCCTAATGTAGCTTAACAATAACTATGACCTCTAGTGAATCCCGAAGGAAACACAACCTCTGGTGAATCCCGAAGGAAACACAAACCTCTAGTGAATTCCGAAGGAAACACAAATATCCGGTAAATCCCAAAGGAAACACAACCTCTGGTGAATCCCGAAGGAAACACAATATTTGGTGAATACCAAAAGAAACACAACAATTGGGGAATCCCGAAGGAAACACAACCTCTAATGAATCTCGAAGGAAAAACAACATCTGGTGAATTCGAAGAAACCCAACCTCTGGTGAATCCCGAAGGAAACACAACCTCTAGTAAATCCTGAAGGAAACAAAACCCCTGGTAAACCTCGAAGGAGGTCACCACCTCTAGTGGGCAATTAATTATCGGTAAGGCTACTGTTACTATCATAAATATCACATGTGTCATGACATAGCCCATAACATGTAAATACATCTCATCATGTTCATAATTCATCCAGATAATCATATAAATAATTATAACATAGTCCATGCTAGCATTCATAACATTTTGCATACATAATTAGGACAACTCAGTTAACCGCATGTAATTCAATACAATCAACTTAGAATCCTCAAACAAAAACTGAAAGCTAAAATTTCATTGCTTGGCACACAGGCAGTTCCAGTAGTAAGATTACTTACCTCGAATCAAAATTTCAAAATTAATCCAAGCAATCAAATACCAACAACAACTTGAATTAACGTTGAATTAACATTTCTAAACTGTGTCGACATTGGTCTCAAATTTGTGAACAACACCTCGAAATCTTTCAAGACTCAAATCGACTTACAAAATCTTGACAAAACTGATTCTGAACCCACTGGACAACAATATCGGCGTCCTTCAAACCTCGATTTCAACCAAAATAAGAATCTGATGGCTTGAGGAGAAGCGAACTAAGACCCACGTACACAAAGGTGTTTGGTAGTGACGAACCCAACCCACTACAAGATGGCCCACAGTAGACGACAACCGGATGATGCATGATTCAAGAATGTTGGCATGGATCCGAAAACGGCCAAGCGATAGGCGATCAGAGGCGTCGTCGATTCCATTGGAACGGAGGCTGGCGACTCGAGGATGCAAACAACGTCGAATTGAGTGGCAGCGACCCATACAGCGGTCGGTGGCACTCTAACGACGAATGACGAGCAGTTGGCTCGAATGAACTAAAAGAACTGGCAGACGTAAACGACGAAGGTTGGCGGCGTGGTGCACGGTTCAGTCTCGACGCGGACGCGGACGTGGATTGGTGAAGGCTCTTGCGGCGACTAACAAGGAGGCTAGGGTCGGGGGGGGGGGGGGCGGGGGGCTTTTAAAGAAAACTAAATTTAAAAATTAACAAAAATATACTCTATTATTACAACAATATTGAATCTAATTTACGCACACTCGGGATGTTACACCGTGATTGAAGAAATTTTAAGAAGGTTAGCAACTCAATAAGGGACATCTAACACGGAAATAAGTTTGGAACAGTAAAATGATAGTTAAAAGGTAATCTTTATAAGACATTCTTCTTACAATTCTAGTTTGTTAAAGTGTTGGATTAGATTAAGTGTGTTGAAGTGTTTTGAGAATCCTGCAGTTATAGTAGTCATTATGTCTAAATGTTAATTTTGGTGTTTGACTATCTTGCAGTTATGGTAGTCTTTATGTTTAAATATTGATTTTGGTGTTTGACTATCCTGCAGTTATGGTAGTCTATATGTTTAAATGTTGACTTTGGTGTTTGACTATCCTATAGTTTTGATAGTCTTTTATTGATATAGTGATCCTGACTTCTATTGAAAATGAGTTATTTTATTGATAGAAGATTGTTGTGCTTTGAAGTGTTTGTTCATGTTGATTTTAGTGTTTATCCCTACATGCTTTCGCCATTAGGAGTTTTTGCTTTGGTTTCTGATTGGTTTCATGTGTTATCATTTTCTCTTTCTCTTGATATTAGGAATTAGGAAATGTTTTAATGTTGATAGAAGATGGTTGTGTTTTTCAATCCCCATCCCTCCCTCCAATTTTTTATGATAGTTATTTTGATGGTCCTTTTATGATAGTTTCTATGTTAATGAGATTTGTTTACTTTTGCAATGTTGAGCATGATTTTCATATAGTTTGTCAGAAATTGGATTTTGTGAATGCCCATTATTTATCGTTTTCATGAATATAATTATGTCTCCTACTTCAATTTTTTATTCCAATATGCTTACATATTTCAATTTTTATATGTTAGATTTTATGTCTTGATGGTGACGAGCTAATACAAGATTTCACAAAGTTCAATTTAAATGACAATGCAAAGAACTTGGGTTGGTATTTTATATTTCAAATCGACCTTTTATACTTCAAAGATCTTATATTTCGATTTTTGTTATTAAACTTGTGATAGCTAGTGTTGGTATTAATTTTGGTTGATATAACTTTGATCTCGTTTAGGAAATGATTGAAGTAGGTTGATATTACATTGAGATTTTTGTCATCCAAACTTGTGATGAAGTTGATATTATTTCATTTTGTTTCAATGATAGTGATTTGATGTTTGGGAATGTGTGCATCTTCATTTATGATTTTTTTGTTTTCATGTAAAATGACAAGTCAATTCTTAAAATGTTTAAAAGATTATTGCATTTTAGATTTTCTAACCGGTTCACATATTAAACTGAACATTTTTTTTTATTTAATAAAATACTTTTAGCAATACTTTATGTAAAGTCAATAAATTGTAGTTTTTTTATTAAAAAAAAAGAAAGATTAAAATTTATAGTGGCACAAAATATAATTTTTACTAACGCTTGTCAATATCGCAAAAGATACTTGTAATGAGATTACCAGAAATTCACATTTAGCAACGGTCTTATACGTCGCTAAAATTTAACTTTTAGAGACAAACTTGTCATGTCACTATATAAAACAAATAGCAACAAATCATATGTTGCTAAAAGTATGCCTTTAATAACGCGTTAGCATCTGTAAAAGTCATGTTTTAGCGCCGCATACTGAATGTGTCACTAAAATTTCTATAACGACCCAAGTTCAAAAGGGGTACATGAATGAACCGATATCACATCCGAATGAGAGAGATTCTGAGGACATGAAAGTATGGTTTAAGAAAGTTTTAAAAGAATTGAAAGTTACTACCTATACCAACAAGGTGCACCTTTCTTTTCGGTGGCTCAATCATAAGAACTCCAAAGTTTTGATACATTTTTTTCAAATGTTATCTCAACCTTTGAAAAGTGTCGAAATAGATCCCGTCGAAAAAACTTTAACTTTCGAAAATTATTATTTTTCAAAGGTTATATATCTTCGATAATTGTCAAATTATTTATCGATAATTATCAATTATCAAGTAGTCTTTTTCGAAGGTTTTCATTATTTTTAAAGGCTTATCATGTTATTTTCAAAAATTTTAAAACCTTCATAAAAATTATTTATCAACAATTGTATATCCTTCGAAAATTCTCTTACAAAACCTTTTAGCACATTTATTGGCAAATCTCGGAAGGTTATTTTTACTAATTCATCTACATGTAGTACCATGAATTACAAAGTATAAGAATAGAATAGAAAAAATAGATAATGACATAGATGGAAGTAAACTTGTCATAAAAGTACACCAAAAGGCTATCAAAATTCTATAACATCAAACTGCAATTGATCAACTAGAAACAAATTTTTTATGCATCTCTACCATCATTTTTTGAAATCTATCCTCAAAACAATTTTCTAATTCGCTTATTTGATGGCTAAGTGCTTCTACCTCAACCTCTCTTTGTTGTTCAAATTCTTTTCTTTGTCGTTAAGATTCTTGAAGTCGTTATTCGGACTCATTAAGACAACGCTCAAGATCGCGTATAGTAGACGATGATCCAAACAACTCAAAAGGAGTAACACTTACTCCATAACCACGAACACGCCCATGTTTCTCCGGTCCAAATACTCGTACGAAAATCTCATCTTCGTTCATGTCAAGTGTACCATCAATCACTTGAGAAGCATATGATTTAAGTTCCGACTACAAATACAAATTCACATATTATAATTTAAAACTAACACATATAAATTCAAATGTTTACAACAAACAAACACATGTCTTTGTTAGAACCATAATATTTGATATATTGAAATTTATACAACAAACAAACACATGTCTTTGAAACCCATTTCAGATTCACCAAATTCTAGGAATTCCATTTTCATTTCTTTCCTTTTATTGATCCAAATTGCATCGAAAATCTATGGAATGTTAGATTTTGTGGAAGAGCATAAGAAAAATTGAAACCAAAAAATAAAATAATGAGCAATTTTCCTAAGAAGTATGAAAGAAAAGGGAAAGAAGTAAACTTGGAAACTACTAATCTTGAACTCTAAAATGGCACTATAGTCTAAACTAACTATAATTTTTGTTTAGTCTACAAGTTGAAAACTTGGAAACTACTAGTTTGAAATATTCGTACTTCACAATGTTAAATATCGTAGGACAATGATATGAGTTTTCTATAGATGAGACTTTTCTTGAACAAGATATATTCTATAGCTCATCAGACAATAGCCTAAGAATTCTGAGGGGATAAGCTAGAGACTTCTTTAAATCAATCATTTCTAGAACAGAGCAATAGAGATGATAAATTAATGACCTTTACTCAAACTCTAACCAATAACATCATATCTATCCATTATTTTGTACTTACCATTTTCTCTTGTGTAGTTTCATTCACAGTCAATCCACTATTGTTCAAGTGAGTTAGCTCCCCAATTCTAATTTCACTCAGTTCTTCGTTAGTGACTCGAACCTATTTAAGTGAAAATATTATATATTAGATAATTTGACTAAATTAAAAGAAGTTTATGTAATTTTTCATCTAATTACCTCTTTTTCAACTCTTTGTTGTATACTTTGTGAACCACATGTGTGATATACATTCAATTTAGAACAGTTTTTTTAGTTTCTTTCACACATCTCCTCAAAAGTAGAGTATGAGCATCAATAAAAAAAATAACAATAAGTACAATTTTTGTTATCTACAAAAAAAAGATATTAGAATACAATCTGATATTCAGTTGACTTCCACAACTTTGAAAGATATTCTGCATCTTCTCTTGTAATTCTTGGTGGAATATTTACTAAAGCTTATGCAACTGTATCATATTTGTACAACCATTTTTTCTTTAAACTTTCTCTCCAATTATTATAAGATCGGTGAATTTGAAGCAATACTGAAGCCTCATGACCTTCAACTTTAAATCGTTCCTACAAAAAAAATGGTTGTTGTAATCTAATTATGTAGGAAGTAAATTAAAAGGAAAAAAATTATTATTTTTTCACATACCAATGTAAGCTCAAATAGTTTTCTTTTTGTTGTTGTGTCAATATCTCTCCAACTTTTTATTTGTAAAGGAGTAAAGTTGACTTATCTAGTTAAGATAGTGCATTGGCTTTTAAAAATATCAGCAATATCTCCAACGGGTCATTTCTTCCTCCATGATACTTCAAATCTAATCCCATGAGGTAGTTGAACTAGTTTGAGATTACGTGTGGGACCACCTACTTTTCTTACTCTAAAAGAAGATTCTAAAGTAAAAAGAAAGAAAAGAAAGTAAGTTTCTAACAAATAATATATATTATAAAAAAACATGTTACCTCTATTAAGAAATTTTTCATGACTAGTAGTTGATCTAATTTCTCCCGTACACGATGATGAAGCTTCTAAACCAACTTTAGATTTTGTTGAAGATTGTTGATTTTCAATTATTTGGTTAGATGTAGATGCAATCGTAGTATTCTCGTGACTATCTATACTATTATTGTTGAATTTGCTTCTTACTTTTTTCATCCTTCACACAAATAATAAACTTGTTGGAAAAAAAAAACAAGTTAGATAAATAACATAATAAAAATTGATATTAGTTCAAGAAATAAGAAATCATATATTATGAAGTTAAAAAGAGATTACCTAACATAAACGATAGACAAAAAAAATTAAAAATTAAATTGCTCTATTTACGTCTTCTTCGTCAGATTGGCATGCTAATACAAATGGCTCATTTGTAGCCAATGTGTACATTATATTCATACTAGTTAGTCCATGATCATCAATTCTTATTCATTTACCAAGACCGTTGATATTCCACCATTTGCATTTAAACAAAACGACCTTGTTTCCACCCATATATTGTAATTCAGTAATATCATACAATACACCAAAGTACTCTTGATCATCAGTTCCTCTCAATCCCACTATTTTGTGTTTTTCTTAAATCATCACCATCCTTGATACGAAATATAAATCCATTAACAATGTACCCTTTGTAGCATGTTACTTCTTGTGATGGATCTCGAGATAAATCTAATAACTATTTTTCAACTTTGTTGCTTCCATCAATATATAATTTAGTAACCTACATAGAAAATAGTATCAAATTTTAAAATGAATAGAAATTGTATAGATGATAAATATCATAATTATTGTCTTTTCTCACTTACATGATCTTCAAACCATTCTACAAACTCTTTATCATGCTTTTTTTGTGCGTTTCTAGGGTCAAGATGTTGTAATCCTTGCACTAAAAAATTAAAAAGTTAATTTAGATTCTATTTAAAAATATTTTAAAAAATTATCAATAAGAAAACTTTTACATACCTAATATATGGGAGGACATCATTACAGTTCTTTAAAATATAGAGATGAGCTTGTCTCCACTCTTGTATTGTTAGCCTTCTTGTTTATTTGACTAGTCCCATAGGACGACCAACTGGTTTAAAGATAGATATTCCTTCATAAGGATTATGATCATTATCTTCATTTCTTCTCTTTTTGTTGAACTTAGTTTCTACTGTATGAAAATTTCTAGTGCAGAACATTACACATCCATTGCTGATATAACCTTATGTAATCGAACCTCAGGATGAGCTAGATTGCGTACATAAGCTTTTAACTTACTTAAATACCTTTCAAATGGGTACATCCACTATACTGAACTGGTCCACCAACTCTAACCTCATTTGGTAAATGGATTAATAAATGCACCATTACATCAAAGAACGATGAAGGAAACATCATTTCTATTTTATAGAGAAGTTTTACTATTTCAACTTCAAGAATATTTATATCGTCCACTTTAACCACTTTTGAGCACAAGATCTTTAAAAAATTGCTCAATTTAATCAATACATCTCAAACTTCCTTTCTCATCAACCCTTGAAATGCATACGGAAGCAAATATTCCATAATAATATGATACTCATGACTTTTAAGAACAAATAATTTTCTCCATTTTAGATCGATACACCTTCCAAAAGTAGAAGAGAATCCATCTGGAACTTTTAATTTCTTCAAATACTCACAAAATGCATTTCTTTCATCTGATGACAATATACAACATGAAGCTGGTAAATATAATTGTTTTTCTTCTTGTATTGGATGAAATTCCTTTCTTATATCCATTTCTTTAAGATCAAGACGAGACTTCAAATTATCTTTAGTCCTCCCTTTAATATTCAATAATGTACTGATTACGTTTTCACAAACATTTTTTTCAATATGCATGACATCTAAATTGTGTCGCAGTAATAAAGTGCTCCAATAAGGTAGCTCAAAGAATACGCTTTTCTTTAGCCAATCTTTATAAAGTTTTCTCTTTTTCACACTATTGCCAAATACATGTTCTCCAAATTGGTTCACTTGTTCAAGTATATCACTTCCAGACAAATTCTTAGGAAGTAGGTTTTCTTCAATAAACCCATCAAACAACTCTGGTAGTCTCCATTCATGTTCTATGGGTAAGAAACGACGATGACCCATGTAGCACATCTTTCCACTATTTTTTAAAATAAAGTGATCGAGTATCAAAATTACATGAAGGACAAGCTAAAGTACCTCTTGTATTCCAACCAGATAGGTTTCCATATGCTGAAAAATCATTAATTGTCCATAATAATGCAGCACGCATGTTAAAATATATTTTTAGTGAAGCATCATAAGTTTCAATCCCTACATCCCATAAGAGCTTCAGTTTATCAATTAACGGTTGTAAAAAGATATCAATATCATTACCAGGGCTTTTAGGTCCAAGAATGAGTAATGATAACATGAAATATTTGGCTTTTTCATACACATCCATAGTGGAAAATTATATGAGATAAGAATGACAGGCCAAACACTATAAGATAGACTCATATTTTCAAATGGATTAAATTGATCACTAGCCAATCCAAGTCGAACATTTCGAGGCTCTGAAGAAAATAAACTATATGATTCATCAAGTGTTTTCCAAGCAATAGTGTCAATAGGATGCCTAAGAACTCCATCATCTACTCGTCCATTCAAATGCCAAGTCATACTTGATGCAGTCTTTCTTGACATGTATAATCTTTTTAATCTTGGAGTTAGAGGAAAATATCGTAAAACTGAATCTTCTTCTTTTTATTTATTTCATTTGGCTTCCACCTAGATTCTCCACAAACTAAACATTCATCAGCTTTTGCATTTTCCTTCCAATATAGTTGGCAATTATTAGAGCATGCATGTATCTTTGAGTAATGAAGCCCTAAATCTTGAAGGATTTTCCTTGTTTCATAGTAATTATTAGGTAGATCAGTACCTTTTGGAAATGCATCTTTTAATAACTCAAGTAGTAAAGTAAATGATTTATTACTCCAACTTCCAAAAGACTTTAGTTGAAACAACATCATAATGAAAGACAACTTAGAATATTTTTTACACCCAGGATAAAGCTCTTTTTCTACATCATTCAACAATCTATAAAACCGAGAAGCATTCTCATTAGGTTCTTCATTATAACTATGCTTATTTGATTCTCCTTTACCAATCCAGTTATCCATATTAAAAGCACCAAAATGGTCCTCTAATATTTCAAAAACATCTTCATCATCAGTGTTATTATCATTTTCTCCTACTTCATAAGTAAAACTTTCTTCACCATGCATTGTCCATAAGTGTAACTTGGAACTATTCCAAACATTAAAAAATCTGCTTTAACAACATCTCGAGTCTTAAGTACTGCATTATTGCATCTTTTACATGGACAAGATATTTGACTAGTCATTGTACGCATAAATGCAAAATCAAAAAACTTCTAACTCCGTTTCTATATTCTTACAATACTCGATTTCCAATTTACATCCAACTTCTATCCATGTTATACACTTCTTTCTAAAAAGTGTAAGATTACCTTAACCAAATTAGTACTTTAAGCTAATTTACAATTCAAAGAATAAAAGGGAGAGAATGACAATAAAAGAAAAGTAAATAATGTATTTAAAAGTAGTTTAAAGATCATCATAATACAAATAGAGAATCATTCATTCTATTCTCTTTTTTTATACTTTGGGTTGATGTTGGCAAAAGAGTGTTACTCTGCATTATACACTTTTATGCACTTCAAATTATGAAATAGTAAGAGAATAAAAATGGGGAAGATGGAGATTCAAGAAGTATTTTTACCTCAAAAAAGCATCCACATTTGGCTAGATATTACGTTAAACTAATTATTACATCTAACAACATCAAATTATTACTTTAAACTAATTTACAATTCAAAGAATAAAGGAAGAGAATGAAAATAAAAGAAAAGTAAATAATGTATTTAAAAGTAGTTTAAATAATATAAGTATTCATCATGATTTTTAATTGTCATCAGCTTAATTTGGATTCGACTGTCATCAGCTTTCTGTCTCATCGCGAATGATTAGCCTTTCACCCAGATGTGGCCACCATGTTGCGCTGACCAAGTTGCGGCGATCCTTCTTGGGCGAATGTTTGCGAACACAATCATCGCAAAGCCTTGCAGTTAAGTTGCGCTCGACCAAAGATTTCCTATGATCGCAATTCTTGCATTGCGTCAACGCATAGTCTACACAAAAATACAAAAATCAATTGTTCTAATGCGTTGAAAGCATGCAACCGTGATATTATGAAATCGATTCTTAATGGACGCAAATTAACATATTTCATCAATACAATCCAACATTGTTTAAGAATTTTGCACTATGATAACGTTCATTTCTACCCGTTATCAGCAAGATGAACGAAACGAAACGAAAATGAAATCAAAACAGCGCGAAGATTAACGAAACAATATAAGCAAAAACAATGAAGCAAAACTATAAACACAAGGTGAAGAAGAACCACAAAATCAAAACAACGCGAAGATGAACAAAACGAAATAAGGAAAAACAATGAAGCAGAACTGTAAACACAAGATGAAGAAGAACCACGAAATCAAAACCCTAGAGGTTTTTTTTTGTTTTCTTTTCTAAATTATTACAAATGCATATTTTGTAATAATTCCTAAAACTATAATCAATTTAACTATTCTTTCAGAATAAAAATAAATAAATATCACTTGCGCATAGCCTATCGTTTAGCTACAGCGCCCATCGTTTACCTTCATCGTTTAGCGTTAACGCCTTATTGTCTAATGCATCCGCCTATCGTTTAATGTCATCGCCCAACGCCCATCGCTTAGTATTCTTCCTATCGTGTAGCGCATCTGCTCATTGTGTAACCCAGCACGGCTATCGTCCAGCTTCTATCCTTATCATCTAGCACTTTCACTGATTGTGTAGTACTTTGCCTATCGTATAGCCCGATCATGCCTAGAGGTTTTTTTGTGTGTTCACAAACTTGAGAGATTACCCATAGATGATGGAGAAGACGGAAAACTGAAGAATGTGTTCATGAACCCACAAAAATTAACCCTAGAGGTTTTTTTTTTTTTTTTTTTGGTTCTTTTCTAAATTATTACAAATGCATATTTTTCTCAAAGGCTTCTACTAACCTTTTATAAAAGTAAGTATTTCCAAAGGTATTTTAACGACCTTTGATAAATGTTAATATATATTTTTTATTAAAATAAATCTCATCTTTAATAATTTTATTAAGAATAAAATTTTTCAAAGGTTTTCTGAAATCTTTTGATAAATGATAACATTGTTATATTTCTCAAAGGTGTTTTTATTAACCTTCAATAAAAAGTACATATATCTCAAAGGTTTTTCCAATACCTTCAATAAATGTATATCTTTCTCAAAGGTTTTTATTAACCTTCAATGAAAAGTGCATATTTTTCAAAGGACTTATCAAAGCCTCCGATAAATGTATGTCTTTCTCAAAGGTTTTTATTACCCTTCGATAAAAACTACATATTTCTCAAAGGTTTTTTCAAAACCTTCCATACATATATATCTTTTTCAAAGGTTTTTATTAACCTTCAATAAAAAATACATATTTCTCAAAGGTTTTTCTAATACCTTCAATAAATGTAAAACCTTCAATAAAAAGTGCATATTTTTCAAATGACTTATCAAAGCCTCCGATAAATGTATGTCTTTCTCAAAGGTTTTTATTACCTTCGATAAAAACTACATATTTCTCAAAGGTTTTTTCAAAACCTCCAATAAATATATATCTTTTTCAAAGGTTTTTATTAACCTTCAATAAAAAGTATATATTTCTCAAAAGTTTTTCCAATACATTCAATAAATGTACATCTTTTTCGAATGTTTTTTATAGCCTCCGATAAAAGATTGTCGAAATAGCTCAATTTTCTTGTAGTGTGGCAAAGCCTTATTTGCTTTGCAAACTTCAATTTTACACTTTTTTTCAATGAAAAGATTAATATTTATCAATATGTAGATATATTTGTTGATACATATTTGCAATTGAATGATTCAACATAGATGTTAAATATATTGGATATACCTCTTAAATATGCATAGAACATTAAAAAAATTCTCTTAAAAATATTTAAAAAAAATTCACCTATCTCACAATATAAATACTAACAATAAGATTTTAAATAATTTTTATAACTTTCTTTATTTACAAGAATATCCATCAATATAGATATATCTATTGATATATCTATAAAATTGAAATTTTGGTATCGACATTAGTTTTTTAATCCTTACTCAAATAGTAAAGGTAGATAAGATATAGTTGTTATTTGTTTTGATGTAACTACAATAGTGTATTGCTTTTGGTATTTTTTAGAATATCACTGTATTGTCTTAATAGTTTTTTGGTATATCACAAATCAATTAAATAGTAATTAGACAACAATCAAATAGTAATTAGACAACAATCAAATAGTAATGTATATCATTAAGTATCAGTATCAAATAGTAATCAGACAACAATCAGTTAACAATGTGTATTACAGGCAATTAGAAAACGATCAAAATCAAATAGCAATCAGACAATAAATAGTATCATTAATAATAATAATCATCATCAAATAGTAATTAGATAGCAATTGGATAATAATCCAATAGCAATCATATGTCAATCAGATAACAATCAAATAATATAGCAGAAGTTCATATAGAAATCAATCAATAATCAAAAGACAATTATATGACAATATTAAAAAATGGTTAGAAAATACTAATTATATGATAAAAAAAATAGTGACAATGAGGACATCAATCATAATCATTCTCTTTCGATGTTGTATATCGATCACTGTAAAAATCGAAAAAATGGGAGGTGAAAAAGCAAAGTTGAAATGGCAAAATGTTTAAAAGAGAAGAGGAACTAAAGTTCCAGTGATCGAAAGTGAATTATGATAGTAACAAACAACAATCATATAGTAATATATCAAATAAAAATTACATAGCAATCACATACCAATCAAATTTCAATGGCTAGTGAATCGGTGAAGCAATTTGCCCTTAAAAATATATAATTAAAAAAAATAGCTAAAATGAGAATATTAGAAGAAATTAGGATTGACAAAAATTATCACAGGATCGGGTCCCCGTCCCGATCGGAACAAGGATCCTAACCGGGTCTCTAATCGGGGATGGGAAGGGTATCCCGCCCCATCCAATTAAATTTTTTATTGATATATATATATATATATATATATATATATATATATTAATTACAAATATTTCTATATTTATATATATTAAAAAGGTTGGAGATGAATCTCCGCATGGATCCATTTTCTCGACGAAGAAACCCCATCCTCGTACCTGCCTTTAATTGCAGGGTATGACGGGATGGGAGAAATACCCAGGGGAGGTGATGGGAGACTTCCGTTGCCAACCCTAGATGGAATGCACCCAAAGAAGTGGTGAAGATGTGAAATTGTGCGAGAGTGTAGAGTATGAGGTTATTGTGTTGGGACGTCCGGTAGCGTCTTAGCATATTAAATTAATAAGTTAAGAAAAGGAAAACAGGAAAACAAACATGTTGTTGGTCTAGAAATGGAAAAACGAGGTAGGTCAGTCAGTCAGATGATGATGACATTTGGTTGAGAGTCTTTAACTTAGTAAATAAGATCTCAATCTTCCCTGCTTCTCATCTCTGCGTTTACCCCATTGATGTAGAGAAAGATGAAGCTTCTTACTAGCAACCAGAAACTCAAGTGCTTGAATTGGCTTCAAAATCTCCAACACCAATTCCTTCAACGTATTCAACCTCAACTCATCCGCTTTCTCCATAACCTCTCTCATCACTTTCTCATATTGCTCCAACGCCATCTTCGTCTCTTCACTCTCCTCCCCTACCCCCTCCATCTCCTTCGCAACAATCACCGCTATCGGCTGATCCGCCACGTCCTCCTGCGAGCTCGCCATCTCACTCGTCAGTTTCTCTTCCGCTTTGATTGTCCTCATGTGTAGCCCATTCACACGCACCATCTGGGTAGGAGACAGCTCCCCTATACCTCCAACATGACAACTGTTGTTGTTTCTTACGCCTTCCAGCCACTCGCCCAAGCGCGCGTCCGCTTCACTCCCACAGAGCGCGTACACCAAGCGAATGAAAATGGAGGGGCGACAGCCGGCGATCCAGAGAAGGGAATTCTCCAAGGAGGTGCACCAAGTGGGGGCGAAGAAAGGGGAGACGTCTTCTTGAGCTAAGTGCCTACGGCTTGTGATGTAATCTTCGAAGTGTGTGATGCAATTTCGGATTAGGTTCTTGTTTGTTTCTTCGTGGTTATGGGTGTGAAGGGATAGGAGGAGGTGGGTTAAGTCTTCGCGTTGAAGTTGCATCCATTCCTGGAAGCAGCACCGGGAACGCTCCTCGTGACTAGTACTACCGTCGTCTTCTTCTTCTTCTTTCTTGGTGCTGCTACACCTATCTGTTGCCATCGATATGGATGGATGGATGGGGTTGTTTTTCCTTTTTCCTACTAATGCTTCATTTATACTGCCTCTTTACTTCTGCCCACCCACCTGGTGCCACAATTATAAGCTGCCACGTCTTTACTTCTTTCTTTCTATTTTTTGTCATTTCTGTACTTTTTTTAACTTTTATTTTTCTATTTTCCAATTACAATTCACACCTTCAAGTTTTACTTTACCAAATACATTTAGTAGGTGTATATTTTATTTTTTTCTTTAATGTTTTTTTTTCCCTATTTTGAAGGAGTTGGGTTTAATTTTTATCTAGTAACAATGTATTTGATTTTACTTTTTAGTTTGAAGACTTAATAAGCAACTTGTTTCTTTGTTTGGAGTATTTTTTCTTTCTTTATTTATTTAACTTTTTTTTATTTTAAAAAATATCTAGTATTTGGATTTAATTTTTATTTGTTCTCTATATTTCAAAATTTAGTTTTTATTTGGTTCCTATATTTCAAAATCTAGTACTTTCTATACGGTCTTTTGTTTTCATTTTTTTAAAGAAGAATTTTTTGCCCTATCAAAATTAAAATGGCCACATCATCCAAAAATCAATCGAAAAATCGACCGTTTGTGATGGAATTGTCAGAGTATGTCAAAATTTGCGGGATTTTGGATCTATGACCAAGGATTAGGAGTTGAATCTCCCATATATTTTGGTTTAAAATTAATCCATTATCATCCTAGTTAGCCTTCCATTAAATCACTAACAATTATGTTATCTCAAGGATTAAAATTGCACATTATTGAAATCTTAGGGACAAAAGTATTAGATCTTGAAACATAGGAACCAACTACAAACTAACCCAAGAACCTACGGACCAAAAGGGTTTTTTTTTCTTTTTTTTTTTTTTAAATCTTGAGTTGAGTTGAGAGAAATATCCAAGAACTTTGTCAAATCCTAGTAATTTGTGGTTGTAGTTCTAGTTGTTGTATCCTATTGGGATACAATAGTTATCGTATGCTTGCAGCCTATGCATACCAAATAATTTTCTTTAGGACGAAACTTCTCATAAACATACTTCGACTACTTATTAATATTTCCACAATGATGGAGTTCAAATTATCTCATAAGTAGTTATTATAATGTATTTATAGAGAGAGAATGTTTGGAGTTTACTATTTTCCTCATAGGATGAGATGGATCTTTACTTATAATAATATTTAGGTAAATTAGTACAAAAAAATATATTTAGCACAACAAAGCAAAGAGAGAATTGCATACTTTCTTGAGGCTATTAGTGTATGAGAATATTTATAAGGTCCATTTATGACTCTGTTTAGAAATGTGTGATATCGCTTGTGTCAAAATAGGTGTGATGGTCGAAGTTGCATAGAGCTAGAGATAAATTTGACTCCATTTTCTCTTTAGTAAAATTGTATAAATTCGAATGATCGACTCGAAACTCATTTGAAGATGCATAAACTTCAATCATATTTCTATTTCATATAGTTTTTAGATTCATCGGTGAGTTTGAGTCTGTCTTATGCAACCCAAAACAATTTTATTTTACATAAACATATAATTATTAAATATTTAGAAAAAAAAACAGAACAAATAAATTGTCATGTATTTTAATTAAATTATTTTGGTTAACGATGGAGATTGAAGTGGAGGATATTGTTGTGCGTGCAATGAATAATGGTGTTGGTGGCTATCTTTCTTTTAAATGGATTACAAAAGTTTAAAAAAGAGGAAGAAGACGAGAGACCACAGAAATCGAAGAGTTCCAGTTGATGCTATGGGTCTTGGAGTTTACACTGAAAAAGTCGGACCTAATTCTTCCAAACTTTTGTTTCCTTCTTCGGTATTAGTATTTTGGACTCTTTTCTTTTCTTTCTAGAATCAATTAAAATCAAGATTTAAAATATCGAAATATCAATGCGATGAAAATTTTATTTTATTGATAATTTTTTGATTTGGGTGAATATTTTGAAAAATATTATAAAAATAAAAAAGAAATCAAAAGATAAATTTATATTAATAAATAAGTATTTTATAATTTTCAAACGAGTAAACATATCTATTATTTATATTTTATTTTATATCAGTAATATTTTATTGTTTAATTATTATATTTCGTGAATTTTTCTACGATAATATAGAAATCTGACATACTTGATAACATCAAAGCAAACAAATAAAGTATTGATTCACTCCTCATATCAATATTGAATTCTGGTAAATGTGGAAATATCAATGAAAATATCTACATTTCGATAGAAATTTAATACTAGAGTTAAAACCTAGATTGCATTGCCTAAAACTATTTTATTCTTTTTTAATTATTTAATTCTCATTTTTTTTTTCCGTTAACGTACCATTTAGTTACTTTCTGTTTTAGTCTAGGAACAATAGAAATTCTCATTTATGATAAAGTTTTATCAAATTATAAAAATAATCATGATAGATGCAACTATTTATGATAAAATTTAATCAAATTATAAAAAGGACAATAATCTTGCTGCACCTAATCCTTCACAGTTCTTTTTTATACATAATACAAAAATTAAAAAATCAACTACTATATTAAAAAAAAAAAAAAAAATCACTCAGCAGATTTTCATTGTGTAATAAATTTTTTTCTTACAAAAATCAAATTCTAACTTTTAAAATTATAGAGTGTTTAGTTCGATGAGTCGGAATTAGAGGGAGTGAAATTGTGAACTCCACACTTTACTTGATCCAATGAATTTGTGGATCGTACGACAATATCAATTTTATGCTTTATTAATTCTATATTATGTAGCCTCCACGACTTTACAATTTCATTTATTTTCCTAAATATCTTTATTATTATTAATCCGATTATATATTAATATAATATATATATATATATATATTATATATATAAACGTGTAAAGATGGTGTATATGTATATGAATTAATACAATCCAAAAGCAAAATTAGCAAGATTTCTGTCCAACATAAATAAATATATATTGTTGAGTTAAATATAAATATGCTATTGAATTGAAGGGGAAGTCTCGAGTGTCTTTGGACACACACGATGTTCTGCACGTTTCATAAAAGACGTGCATGTGCGCCGTTGTTTTTTTCCCCATCAGCTTGTCAATCCGCACGCGCAACTCACGTGATTTGAGTTTGGTTTGTATGCAAACAACTTTTAAAATGGTAAAGAAGATCTCATTTGGCAATATTCGATACTTTAAGTTAAGAAAATAATGACTTTTAATTTATATGGAAAGTGTATGTCAGAAAATTTCGAACCAAACTTCAAATTTACATAATTGTACTGAGAAAATTAAACTCCTCACATATTCTAGAATAATTAAATTTGAATTCAAATTTCGTTAATCTATTGCTAAAACACATGAAATCATAATTACCTATTTTTTTATTTAAATTTATTGTTACAATAGAATTATAATGTACTTAAAAAAAAGAATTATAATAAATAAATTAGAAACAAAAAAGGCCAAAATAGATATAATAACCAATTATTAAAGTTGAAGGAAAAGTGGGTATATGTTCAAAAAATTTCTTGCTTTATAACTTGTTTTATATACAATAAAATCGAAAAAAAAAAAAAAAAAAAGATAGAAAGGGAGAGAATTGGTACGTTGAACTTTTTTAGATTAAAAAGTTGGAATTTTTCGAAAAATTTTGAAGGAAGGTTTACTCTCCTAAAATCGAATGAATCTGACATCTTTTTTATTTTCAATTTATTTATTTTTTTAGATTGAAAAGTTGGAATTTTTCGAAAAATTTGAAGCAAGATTTACTCTCCTAAAGTCAAATGAATCCGACATCGTTTTTTATTTTTAATTTATTTACTTTTTTAGATTGAAAAGTTGGAATTTTTCGAAAAATTTGAAGGAAGATTTACTCTCCTGAAGTCAAATGAATCCGACATCGCTTTTTATTTTTAATTTATTTACTTTTTTAGATTGAAAAGTTGAGATTTTTCAAAAATTTTGAAAGAAGATTTACTCTCCTGATATCCTTTTTATTTTCAATTTATTTATTTTTATCTTGTATTTTCATTGCTCACTTTTGAACCTGAAAAACTTACTTAAGATTTGTTGTTTCTTAAGTTCAAATAATATGGATAAAAAGCTCAATATTTAACGATGTAATTGTTGTTTCATTCTTTGGTCGAATTGGGTAGAACGTTGTTTTTTTGTATTATTAGAAAGATGAGGACGACATATTGAACTATTATAAAATTTACCTCCTAAAAGGCCAAAGCTTCGGGCGCCACGAGGCAAATGCTTACATCACCTTAGTAATGCATGTGACGTATATTTTTATTTTTTTTTATAGTCAAATTATAGATAGAGATGTAAAAAAAATAACCAGGTCCGCAGGATCCATCCCGGACGGACCTAGGAATTTCCGAATACACGGAGAATAAGGGAGAGAGTGGAGAAATTTTTTCTCGTTTGCAATTCGGAGATAGGGAATATAATTTCCTAACCTCCCACGACTTTTATCTATAAATTATAAATTTATAATATATTGTATACTTTGTTAAAATAATTATAGAAATTTTAATGATTTAAGTTTAAGACTTTATTACTCTAATTTCTTAAATGTTGTAATATTTAAAATAGGATGTTCTAATGGTTGAATTTTAATTTATAAAAATGATGAGAATTTAGCATTTTAATTATATGTTTTTAAATTGAATGAGTACTATTGCTTTTCTTACCAAAATTAATACTATTTTATTTAAATGAAAATTGTATTGGATATGTTTAAAGAATTGTTAAAAATATATATTTAATTGAAATTAAAAAAAAAGTTAGAAAAAATGATGGCAGGGAAATTTTCCCCGAACCCCATCCCAGCGAAATCTCTGTGGGAAGTCCCCACTCCGTTTCTCGTGTAAAAATTTGCGAGGACGAAAAATGAAATAGAGTGGTGGGGACGGAGATGGGGATGGGGAAGTTCCCTACCCCTGCTTGTAGACATCTCTAATTATAGATGTACTTTTATATAGAGAGAAAAAGAGAAATACTTCTATATATTTAATCAATTGGGTCTTCAAATTTTTGGTTAAATTAAGTAAATATTGTAAGGTTAATTTCAATTATACCTATGAATTATGAAAGAATTTAAATACAATTCTCATGAGGAAGAATAATGTCTTTTATCTAGTTATGTTTATATTGATAATAAAGAGAATATAATTAACAACGTGTTTGGATAGACTTTTCAACTGTATAATATTAAGCAAAAGTCATTTTCATAAAATTTATGGTATTTAGTAACAGTTCAAAATATCGGATTAAAAAATAAATTTGAGAAATAAAACTACTTTGAGTAAAACACTAAAATTCAAATTTTAGGAAAAATGTTTTTTAGTATTTAATTGAAAAATTATCAAAATACTCTCCGTAGTCGGCCCATCCATGGTCAACAACCATGGGTGACCACAGTGGCAATTGTCATTGGCGACATGTCTAGTCATAGTATTTTAAATATAAATTTAAAGAAGTTGTTAGCTAGTAATATTTAATGGTTGTTTTTATAGCAGTTTAATATTTGTTGTTGTAGGTAGAGCTATGAATAATTTAATTTTCAACCATTTGACACATATTTAAAGAGTATTTAAAGGTTAATTAGAAACTTAAATGTATACATAGATCACTACATCGTCGAATTTTTCTTGGCACATAATTTAGGCTACATTATTTGATATATATATATATATATATATGTGTGTGTGTGTGTGCTATTTTACTTTTTAAATTCAATAAGGTTGATCCACAAACGAAAACCGAGAAAGAGAGAAGAGAAATGCTCAAGTTTCAAAGAGAATCATAAAACTGAAGTTTTTAACTGCAAGTTGCAAGTGATGGATTGAAGCTAAAGATTTAATTCGCATGTTCCCTGTGTCAAAATCCAAGGGCCGAAATGACATAACCTAAAAGACGGCTATACTATCCATTTCAAGGAATAATTGTGACAGGTAGCCGTGTTTCAACTTTTCTTTTCAAAAAATAACAATTTAAGTATTTAGAAATTTATTATCGTTTGTCGACCGAAGAGGCAGGAAGAAATTAAGTTGAGTTTCCTCCTAAAATATAGGATTAAGTCAAGTGTTGGAAACTCAACCTATTACGTGGTCTACCCGACCTGTGTCCCGTCCCATCTGTGTGACCACTATTAACTGTTGATAGCTTTATTCACTTCCGCTTTTATTCCTTCCCAAACGCTCACTTGCACGCATTAATCCAGGGTCGAGTTTTCAACACTCGACCTACGCCTTTTTAATCCCACCAACAAACTTTGCCTCCGCCTCTGCCTCTTTGTGCAATTACTCTCTGTCCATCTCTTCTTCTCTTTCAAAAACTTCTCAAAAATCACTCTCCCTTTTTGGCTCTTTGTTTCTCCGATCATCTTTTTCCTTCTTCTTCTTCCAAAAATTGTTATTTAATCATCCTCTTTCCCACATTCGTCTATCAAATTGTGAGGTTTGTATTATGCTACTAAATTTCAATTTTTTAAAAATAATTATAAATTTTCTTTCTATTCTCATACTATTATATTTTTCTTATTGTTTTTGTTGCTGTTTGGGAAATAAAGAATGAAAATAAGGTAACGTTCACTCAACCAAATTCCTAGTTTTTTAAAATTAAAAATAATTTATAGATCCATATTCTCATAATATTTTATTTTTTCGTAGTTTTTGTTGTCGTATAACAAATAACAAAAAAAAAAAGAGGTATTGTTGTTACTTTGATGAAAAAAAAGTAAAACCGCTATTGAATTTGTGAGTTTACTTTTTATTTATTACTTGTTTTTTTATATTTGTATTATTCTAAATATACTATTTTAATTACTTATATATTGATGTTAGTAAACCTATCATGTTAATTTTTTTAATAGTTGTTGAATTCAAGAATATTTAGATATTGATGTTAGTAGTTTTTTTCTATATATTTTAATAATCTTATTTATATTATGTTAGAGACCTACCATGTTAATGTTTTTTTTTTTTCATTTTAAATAATATTAATTTTTGTTAGTATTAGTGTTATTCTTTTAGTATAGTGTATTTTAAAAAGTTTAGTAGTTTTTTTTTGTTATTTAATCCAAGATTATTAATTTGAGTGATTTTTATTTTATATATTTCTTATAATTTTCGATTGTTTTAGTATTTAAGTTTGATTTTTAAAGTTTTTTTTTAATATTTTTAATATTTTGTTTATATTTTTGTTTGTATTTAAGTTTGATAATTAGTAATCTATTATTTTTATTCTAATATTTTAATTTTTTTAGTATTGTTTTTATTTAAAAAGTTTAGTAGTTTTTTTTTCTTAATACAAAATTATTAATTTTAGTGGATTTTTTTAATATATATTTCTTATAATATTCGATTTTTTTTTAGTATTTAAGTTTGATGTTAAAATTTTTTTTTATTAGTTTTTAATATTTTTAATATTTTGTTTATATTTTTGTTTATATTTAAGTTTGATAATTAATAAAATAATTAGTAATGTATTGTTTATTTTATTTTTATAATATTTTACTTTTTTTAGTATTAGTGTATTTTAAAAAGTTTAGTAGTTCTTTTTGTTATTTAATACAAAACTATTAATTTGAGTGAATTTTTATTATATCTATTTCTTATAATATTAGATTGTTTTAGTATTTAAGTTTTGTGTTCAATGTTTTTCTATTAGTTTTTAATATTTTGTTTATATTTTTGTTTGTCTTTTTTATTTAAATTTGATAATTAGTAAAATAATTAATAATGTATTGTTTGTTTTTTTATATAATTCTACATTTTAAGTATTAGTGCATTTTAAAAAGTTTAATAGTTTTTTCTTTTGTTATTTAATACAAAATTACTAATTTGAGTGAATTTTTATTATATATATTTCTAATAATATTTGAGTTTGATATTCAAAGTTTTTTATTCATTTTTAATATTGTTAATATTTTGTTTATTTTTTTTTTGTTTTGTTTGTATTTAATTTTGATAATTAGTAAAATAATTAGTAATGTATTGTTTGTCTTTTCTTTTTAGAAAATGGCGGACAATTGTTTAGGATTTATGTTGTTTATAAATGGTAATGTGATCGATGGTGTTGATGGAGTTGATTATGACCAACCACTATGTGGGGATTTTAGTATAAATGTGAACAGTAGGCTTGTTTTTTTAACAATTTGTTGAAATGGTAGGGATCACTAGGTGTAGATATGAGAGCAATTCAGTTAGAAATAGTATATAAACATCCTAATCTAACACCATTAGGATCAGTAAGGTTTATGTCATTCCCTATTCCTAATGAACAAGCTATGAACTTGATGTTCTCAATCACGATGTCACTCCCAAATTTATTACATTTATATATTAATGTGAGTAGGGTAGGGTTGGATATAAACTTGAATGCACACACTACAAGAATTTTGGGCTTTAATGTCGGTTGAAAAAAGTGAAATTGGATGTATAATGTCGATTTTTTTTAAAGCGGATCTTTAATGTCGATTTTAAACCGACATTGTAGGGGTACCTTTAATGTCAGTTTTAAACCGACATTAAAGACCCGTTTAATTTATTTCACTTTCTATTTTCCCCCATTTTTTTTATTTCCCTCTTCACTCTCCCTCTATTTTCTTTTTCCTCTCATTCTCACACTTCCCTCTTCAGACCCTCTTCTTTCTCACTTCTCTCTTCCAAACCCTTGCCATTCGTCTGTTGATCGTGGGTGAAGAGTCTGTCGTGGTGCAGATCTGGCCTCCGTGCAAGTCTGTTCATCGTGCAACCCGCGCCGCTGCACCCAGTCGTGTGCGTCTCATCAGTCGCTTGGATCTACTGCTCGTTCCGTTGAAGCACTGTCGTTCGCGTGTCTCCGTCACGCGCAACACCAGGTTTGTTCTTGGCCAGCTGCCGCCATCCCATGTCTGTCGTGGTTCTCCGTTCGTGTCGTGCTACCATCGTTTGTGGGTGGATCTCGAAAGAAAAACGGTAGCAGTGGAGAAGAAGAAGGAAAGAAAAAGAAAAAAAGAAGGATGAAAGATGAAATACCATCTCGGTTACTTCGGTAAAGTTGGCTTAGGCCAAATTAGTTTTGGTATTTCTTGTGGCGTTATTCGAAGTATTAGATTAATATTATCAAACTTTGTGTTTCTGTTTTCTTCACTTTGAACTCAGTCAAGATTTTGAATGTGTTTCTTGAATTATTATTTTTCTTGAATGTTATACATTGTTAATCTCGCTAGTTTAGTAGGCTTTCTATATCATTATTAGAGTCGTTGAATGTGTAGAATGCTACTTGGTTGTCTCCATGTAAATGTAAAATATGGTAAATCAAATTATTGTCGATATTTTATATAGAGAATATCAGTTTTTACTTGACATGCTAGCTTTTGGCCATTTTTCTACATGGTCTCTACTCCCAATCTTTTGATATGAGCCATCCAACTAGATTAGTAATATTGTATCTATTGATTTTTTGATAGATACTTGTAGAAAAATCATCTAGTTTCAAGGCTTTTTTTTTCATAAGTTATTCCAAACACAATATTTCACTTGGGAGAAACTTTCAAAACCTAAACCTGAAATATTGTATGATTTAAGATTGTACTCACTTTTGCTATTGTGTTGTTGTTTCCAGGTTGTTTCTATAGTGGACACTTTGAACAAGTGGAAGAATAAAGAGGCAAAATGGGTATTTGGGTTTGTTTACTTCAAGATTTTTTTTTCTAGTTTAGTACTTCAAAACTCTCCTTGTAGGTTTCTTCAGACATTCTTCACGTAGGGTAGTGTAGGGATTTGTGGAGTCATTTCGTAATTCTTGAGAGATAGAACTGTTATGCAATTGTTAAAGCAAATCGAATTTGAGATTTCCATGAGCAATGAAAAAAAGATTATTCCAAATCACAATCATGAATGAACATTACATTTACAGTCGAATAGAAACAAGTGGTTATACAATTAATAAAGAAATTACAACATGAATAACTACAAATGAATAAAGGGAAAACTCTACGAACATTTGAAGATGTGTCTCCATGCTCCGTTGCACACGATTACTCGAACAACAACAACCTCGAATGCTCGATCTACATGACCGCAACACAGCAAGAACACTTCACGCTCGTCCTCAACTATCACCGAGGTCACGACTTCTTCAGCAACACGAACGACCTCCACAGAACCTCGAAGGTGTCGAGTTGAGTATGACACCACCAACAAGGTTACCTTGGTATTCTCGGTGTGAGAATCCAGAGGATGGGATCTGTTCGGACTTGGAATGAGGTAGACGAAGGAAGAAACACCGATCGTGTACACGACTGGGCAAGTGGGAGATGGCGGAGACCTATCGTATAGGTTGATGCCCAATCATTTAACTAAAGCTAAGCGATTGTCTAGTAAAAGGTATGTGATCGTTTAGATCATCGTTTAGCTCGGCCTGTCGCCTACAGACACTACACGATTATTTACTTTGGGCAAGCAAACGTCTAGCAAAAGCTATGCGATCGTTTAGTGAATACTGCATGATCGTTTAGCTCGCCTAAGCTACCGTTTAGTAAATCTGTATTTACTTGACAACTCCATGAGATCCTTTTTTGCGAGAGAGAAATCTCAAAACAATTTTCAACCTTTTGTAAAACTTACAAAAATTAGGAAGACCATTTTTCTTTTATCTCACGGTTGCCATGAAAATCCAATAACCACCCACTCAATTGGTTATTAAAGAAAAAAAAATTAATTATCCAATAATTAATATTATTATAAATATAAATGATAACCAACTTATCAAACTATATTTATAACCTATAGTTTTAATATTTCATCTCATGAAACATATAAACCATAGTTCTTTTTCTATTCCATGGTACTTAATGTAAATCTCATTTACATCAATCCTCCACTAGATGTATCTCATACATCATACCAATTATATCATATATAATCAAAATACCTCTTGTCAATTTGAACATTTCAAATCAACACCAAGAACTGATTCTCAACTAAATCCATTGAGCTACCAAGGGGACCTTATGAACCTGTAGCTTGAACCTCCAACGGTACGTGAATAACTTACTAAACTCTTTAGTCACAGGATCCAACATCCATTAATTGCCAGGCACTCCACTAAAGATCGATAGCTGAACTCTCCTTACCAAAGATATATTATGTGTCCATCTTAACCACACTAGTACGACAACACTTCACAGATCGCTCGTAAGTACAGTTGGGTCAATAACTATTATGCCCCTGTAGTTACATTTGTCTCTTTAAGTACCATTGATCTCTCTAATGAACATAAGTCATAGTCCTACTATGACGGAGTCTTCTCTTCCAAAGAGAAGCTGTGGCCACTATGTTCAAGCCCCAGAATCAGCTCTTTAAGGAGCAATCTCTCTACTTATCCCTCCTTTGGGAAATGAGTGAATTTCATCTTGTGGATTGAGTTCCTAACTCCCAGATCAGTCAAGTCCCCAAAAAGGTTGGCATGTTGAGTTGACAATCTAGCCACTCTCACCCATACTAATCAAAGGACAGCCTTCAAAGGCAGGAGCTCCCAAAACACTCAGGATTGAGGTTGTGTCACCTATGGTCATTTAGGTGAGATGCAAGTCTCTAGTATCAATGACATTATATACAGAGTCTAGTCATCTCGTGATCCCGGTCTGATGCAAACTCTTTGTATTGGACACCCCCGCTCACATGTCTTCACATGAATGGTTAGAATCTACCATCTGTAGTAGTTTATAACACTTGCAAACATCTACAAAGCAGGTCGTATCCATAGTGTCACAAGGATCAAGTGTCCCACCTTAATCCTTATACTACAAACCTATTTAGGTTATCACTTAAGGTATGATCCACTTGTATATCACATATACATGCTTAAGTTCACATAAGATACCCAATGAGCTTTGTTTATTAGATATGAGTAAATGCTAGAATTAAATAACAATTATTTTATTCATCAAACAATGTGTATCTTTACAAAACAACAAGACTCCGAGAGAATTAGGACACCAATTTCAACAATCTCCCACTTGTCCTAATGACTTGGGAGACTAATGTACAATACAATATAAAAACGTACAATATACAATAAACTAGGGTATACCCTAGTATCATCTCCCACTTTCACTAAACAAGATACCACATGTTCTGCAGACCCAGACTCTCCAGGTGACCCTCGAACACTTTAGCCGTGAGGGCCTTTGTAAAAGGATCAGCAATGTTGTGCTCCGATGCAATCTTCGTGACTATTACATCACCGTGATGCACAATCTCCCTGATCAAATGATATTTCCGTTCTATGTGCTTACCCCGACGATGACTCCGAGGCTCCTTCGAATTTTCCACAGCTCTGTTGTTATCACAATAAAGAATGATAGGCAAATCCATATTTGGAACAACTTCCAAATCTGAAAGGAACTTCCTCAGCCAAACAGTCTTCTTAGCTGTTTCGCAAGCCTCTACGTATTCGGCTTCCATAGTGGAGTCCGTGATGCATCTTTGCTTGATGCTTCACCAGACTACAGCCCCTCCATTCAGAGTAAACACTGACCCTGATGTTGATTTGCGAGAATCTCGATCGGTCTGAAAGTCAGAGTCCGTGTATCCTGTAAGGATCAAATCCTTATCTCCATACACGAGCATGTAGTCCCTCGTTCTCTGAAGATACTTGAGGATCGTCTTGACCGTCGTCCAGTGATCAAATCCTGGATTGGACTGATACCGACTGACAATCCCTACTGTATAGTAAATGTCGGGTCGAGTACACAACATTGCATACATTAAGCTTCCTATAACAGAAGCATAGGGAATCCGTCTCATCTCTTCAACTTATTGAGGTATCTTAGGACATTGATCCTTAGATAGAATGATTCCATGTCTGAAGGGTAACGAACCCCTCTTGGAATCCTGCATCCTGTACCTGATCAACATTTGATCAATGTATGATGCCTGAAACAAGGCTAACCGTTTTTTCTTGTGATCCCAAATAATCTGGATCCCGAGAACATACTGTGTCTCACCCAAATCTTTCATTTGAAACTGGGCAGCTAGCCAATTTTTAATGTCAGTCAGATACCCTATATCATTCCCAATAAGTAGGATATCATCTACATACAGTACCAGGAAAGCTACTGAGCTGTTGATGGTCTTCTTGTAAACACAAGGCTTATCAACATTCTGGTCAAAGCCAAACGATTTGAAATAATGTCAAATCTGATGTTCCAAGATCTAGATGCTTGTTTCAGCCCATAAATGGACCTATTAAGCTTGCAAACTCTTTGCTCTTGATCTGGAACGATGAACCCCTTTCGTTGAGTCAAATAGATGGTCTCCTCAAGGTTACCATTAAGAAAGGCAGTCTTGACGTCCATTTTCCATATTTCATAATCATAAAATATGGCTATGGACAAGAAAATCCTGATAGACTTCAGCATGACAGCAGGTGAGAAAGTTTCCTCATAGTCAACTCCCTCAACCTAGGTATAACCCTTTGCCACGAGTCTAGCCTTAAAGGTTTGCAGCTTTCTAACTACACCTCTCTTTCGCTTATAGATCCACTTACACCCAATAGGTCTTAACCCATTCATGTTTGTCAACATCCTCTATTGCTCTCTTAAAAGACAACGGATCCTCGACCTGATCATTTGTAATGATGTTTTGGGCTTCATTCAAACCCATGTAGCGATCCGGTGGGTTCATAACCCTCCCATTACGTCGAGGCAGTCTCAACTCTTGAGCTGGTTGACTAGACATTCCGACCTCAACTACTCTTGTTGAGCTGTCGACCTGTGCAACAACTCTTTAGAGATCTCACGTAAAATGAGCTTACTTTGTGGATTATAATCCCTCATGTGATCTTCTTCCAAGAAGATAGCATTTGTGGAATCAAACACTTTGTTCTCACTTGGATCATAGAAATATCCACCTCTCGTTTCCTTGGGGTAGCCTACAAAGAGGCAAATCTTCGAACGCGGTTCCAACTTCTTTGAGTTAGTCGCTAGCACATGTGCCGGACAGCCCTAAATCCTGAAGTGGCGTAAACTACCTCTACGGCCTCTCCATAACTCAAAAGGTGTTTTAGAAACACTTTTCGAGGGAATGTTGTTCAGGATATAACATGCAGTCTGCACTGCATAACCCCAAAACGAGTCTAGAAGATATGCATAACTCATCATAGACCGAACCATGTCCAACAAGGTTCTGTTTCTTCTTTCTGATACACCATTCTGCTGAGGTGTACCAGGGGCCGAGAATTGGGACGTAATCCCTTATTCTATCATATAGTTATGGAATTGGAGGTCCATATAATCTCCACCACGATCAGATCGTAGTGTTTTTATCTTCTTACTTAACAAGTTTTCAACTTCAGCCTTATACTCCTTAAACTTATCAAGGGCTTCAGACTTACGTTGCATTAGGAAGAGATATCCAAACCTTGAATAATCATCTATGAAAGAGATGAAATATTCATACCCACCTCGAGCTCTAAAATTCATCGGACCACAGAGGTCTGAATGTACAAGTTCTAAGGCTTCCTTGGCTCTGTAACCTTTTCCAGTAAAAGGTCGTTTGGTCATATTGCCTTCGAGGCATGATTCACATACCAACAAGGAGTTTTCTTCTAAACTCTTAAGAATTCCACTTTTCACCAACTTCTCAATCCTATTGAGGTTTATGTGACCTAACCTAAGATGCCAAATATGGGTGTTTTCCTTTGGAGAAACCTTTGGGTCTTTTAGCAATTGTTACCGTACTGAACATTTCAGTGTTAAATAAGCCTTTTATGACTAATGGCCTTAGTACATATAAGTTATTTTCCATTGAACCATGACCAATCTCCATGTCATTCTTGAAAATAAACACTTTATTCTCAGAAAAGAAGATGGTGCAGCCTTGTTTAATGAGACAAGAAACCGAGATTAAGTTCCTCTTAATATGAGAAACTACAAAAATATTATTCAGTATCAGATAACATTTTATGTCAATAAATAACTTCAGCCTGCCTACTGCAACAGCTGAAACAACCTCACCAGTACCGACTCGAAGAGTCATCTCTCCCTGTGGCAACGTTTGCCAGGAACTAAATCCTTGGTAAGAGGAACTAATATGATTGGAGCACTTGAATCAAGGATCCAAGCATAATCATCATTCTCTACCAAATACGTCTCCAAGACTAATAAATCATATTTACTGTCTTGTCTCCTCTTTTGGAGGTAGTGGGATCAAGGTCGTTTGCCACGAAATTTGTTTCACACGATTCTTTCTACTGTAAGTAATCGGTCATTTTTAAAAGCTTTAATTGGAAATATTAACGAGTTGCTGAAAAGAAAAACACATTGACCTACGTTAGGTTTTAAGCAAATACCCGTTGTAAAACAAAACAACATCCAATAAGGTTTTGGCAAAACTAACATGAACCCAGTGTGACATTTAGTTTCACAATGACGCTTCAAAGGTTTAGGACAAAAGCTACCGAAGGGAGGTGAATTATCCTTCCTCTGAATTGAGAAGTTCTCAACCGGTCATTCATACCAGAACAACTCTTGCTCTTATAACGACTAGCCATCATTGATTTAGCCAAGAGATCATTAACTTACTTAACAATCTCTCGTAAATGTGACCCGCCATTTTAAGCCCTAGAGGTCTACCCCAAAAGGCCAACCCGAAGGGGAAAATCTGATTGGGGAAAAACCTAAAGCAACCCCATCCATTTATGGAGTTCACCTTGATATTGACCAACTGCACAAAACCCATCCGAAGGGGGACACTCTAAAGGCAACACGAAGGAGTATTTTAAGCCCTACAGAATGATCTCACGGTGTGAACCAATGACAGAGACCATATGACGTGTTGACACACACCCTTCACCCACTTATTATAAACACTCTCTCCGTTCACCTTGATATTGACTCATGCAAACACCATCCGAAGGGGGATGCTCCCAGGGCACCATGAGGCCAAGCATGAATCTCATGGTGTGAACATACAGGGAGAAACGTGAGTGAAATCATAGACATATATGATACACCTTTTCCTCCCACTGAGTATTTATAACTTATGATTTAGCTTACTTAGAAAAAACATGGCTAAGGATTTTAACTAAGTGACTTTTAGGTTTTCCCAAGAGTAAATTTTACCTTGAGATAGTAAAACAACTTTTGATCATTATCCATTAAACTCTTTAACGGAGTCTTTGACCAAATCGTTGCATGCTTGTTGAAAATCTATCTAATTCATCTTTCCAGGTAGTTTCCCAGATAAGGGTGTTACGTTTCTGTCAACTTAAGAACCCTAGCCTAGCCAAAACCCGCCTTAGATAAAAGGTTCCTTATAGATAGGTTTACAAAAAATTTAATCTTGTATTCAACTAATTTAATTCTATTAAACCGATTTCAAAATAATAATCTAGGTTACTAAACTCTTTAGAATCACTTGAACTTAGGTCTATCTCAATCCAATTTTAAAACCGTTTTAAAAAACTTGAGTTTACCCAAAGTCCGCATGCAACTCTGAATTATTGATTTTAAGTCTAATTTCCTTTATAACACTTATAAACGAAAACAACCACAATTCTAAGCTAACACATGTAAGGCATTCATTACGCTTATAAATAGCCTAAGTGTCATGCTCAATGCATTGTCCATTCATTGCTAATTCTTTTTATATAACACTTATACAAAACCGCAATAGAACAAGCAAAACATGCTTCCATTCACTCTTAGACTATAACACTTATAATAAAAAGATGATGCATGAGAATGCTCACTGCATGCAAAATATAACTCTCATATTTCATGATGTATGCCCATACTTTCAAGTAATTTCTTCATGCAATATTATAACATTTATAATACATGATGCATGAATAATTACACAACCTAAGGTGGGTTTTAACTATATAACAAACACTTTGGCATATAAGTACCATACATCACATGTATAAACAACCAATATTGATGAACCGGGTGAAATTGCCTTAAAATCACCAAAATAAAGCCAACTATTACAAAGACAAGGAGTCTCCAGGTCAAATAGGCGAACCGGGTCTTGAACCGCTCGGGAAAAGCATCGCTTCTCCAACCATCATGTACTAAGCACCCACGATCGTCTACACGATAAAATAAATGCTTTGCCCTATCGCTTACCAGCGCTCCCAGAGCTAAACGATCATTTAGCATTTACTATACGATCGTCTAGAAAAATTTAAACGATCGTTTAGCTATTACCACACGATCATGTACCTTTACTAAGTGATGAAGGCTGAAGTACACGATCGCTTAGCGCGCTCTGCAAAACACTCACCTTCCGCGATTGTCTAAACAACTACGATGCCGCGAAGCACCATCGCCTAAGCGATCGCTTAGCTAGCGCCTCCGTATTGCATATACGCGATCACATAGGTAGTAACTAAGTAATGAAGCTTGCTAACTACATGATCGTCTAGCGCGCGCCTTTTACTAAACGACGAGCATCGCATGCTCCCACTATGATCATCTACCTCTAGCACCTACACGATCGGGCAACCAATGCTATGCGATATGGTAAAGATTTACCCCATCGCTTAGCATTAGCTAAATGATCGTTTATAAAATACTATATGAAAGTCTAGAAAAATCTAAACGATCGTTTAGTTAAATTCCAACGATCGTTTACCTGAGGCTACACGATCCGACCAACACTTGGTCTTCTTTTTTGTTGAGAATCACATCTCCATGCTCCAAAGCTTCATCACGAACGATTCGATAAACTCAAACTTTTTGAATTACAGACTCGATTACAAAGGTAATTTCGCCCAAAAACACAGGGGCCTTTACAATTAACACCTTGTAATACCGAAAGCTTTAACAAAAGGCAATTTAAACCCGAAACATTCATCAATGCAACCAAAAATGCAAAAAACGATTAACTACAAATGCAGAAACCGACCACGACTGTAAAATGAGTTCAATTCAAAGTTGTAATTTGGAAAATCAGAGAACTTGTCTCTGATACCAATTAAAGGAAATTGAATTTGAGATTTCCATGAGCAGTAGAAAAAAGATTATTCTAAGTAATAATCATGAATGAACATTACATTTACAGTCGAACAGAAACAAGTGGTTATACAATTAATATAGAAATTACAACATGAATAACTACAAATGCACAAAGAGAAAACTCTACGAACATTTGAAGATGCTTCTCCACGCTCCGTTGTGCATGACCGTTTGAATAATAGCAACGTCGAACATTTGATCTTCACGACCACAACATAGCATGAACACTTCGCACTCGTCCTCAACGATCGCCTCAATCACGACCTCTTCAGCAACATGAACGACCTCCACAGAACCTCGACGGTGTCGAGTTGAGTATGACACCACCAACAAGTCTACCTTGGTATTCTCGGTGTGAGAATCCAGAGGATAGGCTCTGTTAGACTTGGAATGAGGCAGACGAATGAGGAAACACCGATCGTGTACATGACTAGGCAAGTGGGAGATGGCGGAGACCTATCGTATAGGGTGATGCCCAATCGTTTAGCTAAAGCTAAGCGATCATCTAGAAAAAGGTATGCGATCGTTTAGCTCATTGTTTAGCTCGACCTATCGCCTACAGACACTACACGATCATTTACTTTGGGTAAGCAATCGTCTAGAAAAAGCTATGCAATCGTTTAGTAAATACTGTACGATCGTTTAGCTCGCCACTACACGATCGTTTAGTTCGCCCAAGCTGTCGTTTAGTAAATGTGTATTTACTTGACAACTCCGTGAGATCCTTTTTTGTGAAAGAGAAATCTAAAAACTAATTTTCAACCTTTTGGAAAACTTACTAAAATTAGGAAAATCATTTTTCTTTTATCTCACGGTTACCATGAAAATCCAATAACCACCTACTCAATTGGTTATTAAAGATAAAGAATTAATTATCTAATAATTAACATTATTATAAATATAAATGATAACCAACATATCATATTATATTTATAACCTATAGTTTTAATATTTCATCTCATGAAACATATATGTCATAGTTCTTCTTCTATTCCATGGTACTTAATGTAAATCTCATTTACATCAATCCTCCATTAAATGTATCTCATACATTATATCGATTATATCACATATAATCAAAATACCGCTTGTCAATTTGAACATTTCAAATCAACACCGAGAACTGATCCTCAAATGAATCCATTGAGCTACCAAGGGGACCTTATGGACCTGTAGCTCGAAGCTCCAACGATACGTGAATAATTGACTAAACTCCTTAGTCACGGGATCCACCATCCGTTAACTGCCAGGAACTCCACTAAAGACCGACAACTGAACTCTCCTTACCACAGATATATTATGTGTCCATCTTAACCAATCAGCAGTGCGACAACCCTTCATAGATCGCTCGTAAGTACAGCTGGGCCAATAACCATTATGCCCCTGTAGTTACATCTATCGCCTTAAGTACCACCGATCCCTTTAATGAATATAAGTCATAGTCCTACCATGACTGAGTCTTCTCTTCAAAAGAGAAGCTGTGACCACTATGTTCAAGCCCCAGAATCAGCCCTTAGGGGAGCAATCTCTCTACTTATCCCTACTTCGGGAAAGGAGTGAATTCCATCTCTTGGATTGAGTTCCCAGCTCCCAGATCAGACAAGTCCCCAAAAAGGTAGGCATGTTGAGTTGGCAATCTGGTCACTTTCAACTATACTAATCAAAGGACCGTCTTCAAAGGCAGGAGTGCCCAAAACACTCAGGATTGAGGTTGTGTCACCATGGTCGTTTAGGTGAGATGCAAGTCTCTAGTATCAACGGCGTTATATACAGAGTCTAGTCATCTCGTGGTCCCGGTCTTATACAGACTCTTTGTATAGGACACTCCTGCTCGCATGTCTCCACATAAATGGTTAGGATCTACCATCTATAGTAGTTTGCAACATTTGCAAACCTTTACAAAGCAAGCTGTATCTGTAGTGTTACCAGGATCAGGTATCCCACCATAATCCTTATACTACAGACCTATTTAGGTTATCACTTAAGCCATGATCTACTTGTTTATCACATATACATGCTTAAGTTCACATAAGATAACCAAGGAGCTTTGTTTATTGGATATGAGTAAATGCTAAATAATAATTATTTTATTCATTAGACAATGTGTAACTTTACAAAACAACGAGACTCTGGAAGAATTAGAATACCAATCCCAACAATTGTTTCTATTATTGTTTCAGAATAATTTATGAACTTGAAGAAGTAACAAAATTTAATTTCGTATTAGAGAAAATCTCTTTTTCCAAATACTATAGGTCTTGAAGAACATTGCTCGGAGAAGAGCAAATGTCAAGAACATCATTTTGATGTTTATGAGAAATGCAAGAAGAGATAGGTATTTTCTTAACTTAGTTATGTGTAAATCCTGATTTATTGATTGATTATTGGATGTTTAGATTTTGTTATTGCTCCATAGAACTACATGTTATATTTGTGATATGTTTCCATCTATTAGGTATTTTATTCATTGTTAGCTTTTCTTGAAATATTTATAGAAAGAGTTTAACTCTAAGGACACGAGTCTCAAAATATATCTCGAAATTAATCTTTAGAGTTCTCATTTCTTATTTGATAGATGGTTGTTAAGAGTTCTTCTTTCTTATGCTAACTACTTGTGTTTGTTGGCTTTTGAAATCACTTATTTCTGTATATTTTTTGGTTTATTGTGATATTTATTTGGATTGTTGGAATTTTGAACTTTGCTGAGTTCTTGTTTTTTGGCTTTTCTTTTCATTGATAGGAACTGAGTCCATGAATCTGGAGGTATAAGATCGAATGCTCATGTGACAACTTTTGAGATTTGAAGTTAAGTGAGTAATTAGATCTGAGTTTTTGTAAATCATTGTTGTTTATGTTTGAATGTCTGAAGAAACCTACAAGGAGAGTTTTTGTAAATCATTGTTTTTTTTTTTTTTTTTGTGACAACTTTTGAGATTTGAAGTACATTGTGAGCTAAATTTGCTTATTGATGTATGTGTTCTTGAATACTCATTTTTTGGGAATTTTGATAGTTTTGTTGAGAACAAGTGGTTGTGGAATATTATTGGGAGTGTGTTTCTTTGAATATGTTCAAGGTAAAATTTTTGTTTTGTTATGGTAGCATTGTTATGCTGCCGAAATTTTCCATTGTCTTCGTAGCTCATATCTAGGTAACCAAGCTTCTCTTTTTCAAGATCTTGAAAAAGAAGATTATCTCATTTATTCAACTATTGAGTTTTCTTGTTTTGTATGTGCAACAAAGGAGTAAAGATTTAGTGTCGCAACCTCTTTATGCTTTTTCTTGGAAAACTCTAAATCTAACACATTCACTACAAGAATTTTGTCTTGAATGTATTTATGCACATTCCCAATAAACACAGTTAGTTGAATATGAATTTTGATCACATTTTCACTTTCGATCCTTTGTCTTAAACCTTTTTTGTTTGTAATCCTTTGAACAATAGTGGTCAGACAAAGTTGCCTATAACCAAACTCTACTGAAGCTGGGGGATCTGTTCAAGAAGAATTATGAAGGGACCTATACTTACCAAGTGGAAGGGACAATAAACTGGCTGAGGAAATTCTTGCAGCTGGTCCAATTTTGTAATAAAATGGTAAATTAAGCTTCAAGAATTAGGATGATATCATGAAATGACTAGCGTTGGGTGGATTTTACAAATGTAAGTGTGAAAGTTTCAAAGTTGAAAGTTTTTGTTCATAAACAGGATATCAATCTTTCTTCCATGTGTAGAGGTTTTTTTTTTCCATTAGGCATCGATTCTTGTTGCTCACAAGTACTGCTCGACCTATGATGGTTAGTGTTTAGAATGGGAGTTTTACCCTACAACCCAAATGTTAAAGTGTCACGTAGTCACTTGAATATATGGTTTGTCGGTGTGACAAGTTTATAGTTTTGTGGTAACTTTGTGATTATGAAAGTTTGTATCTTTTATCAACTTAAGAATTAAACATGACATGTTTTAAGCCTCAATCACTTTGGTAATGTAAACAAGTCAAAGAGCATTATTTAATTTGAAAGGTTGGATAAAAGACAAGGTATCTGGGGTAGTTTCCTAGACAAGCAAATCACATTTACCTTATTTGGCCTTATTCTTTTATACCAAATATCTGGGGTAGTTTCTCTTCTAGTGCCCATTCTAGTTGCAATGGAAACATTTTTCCTTGTCAACCCTGGCAGGTAGCCTACCCCTTGGTGCAACAACTCCTGGGTAAGTAGCAGCCTTCCTCTTTCCACCCTACTTCTTTTTTCACTTTTTAATGTCGGAGGAAGAAGGTGTAGACTTACTTCCAGAGGTCGAACCTTTGTGGAACTTTTTGGAAGATGAAGATGCATTTCACCCTTCTTCTCTTTGCTTTTCAACAAGGATTGGAAAGTCTGTAGCTCATTGAGCAAGGTAGTCAGGTTATAGTCAATTCTGTTTAGAACAACATTATTACGAAAGTGCAAGAAACATTCAAGTAAAGATTCCAGTATAATGCTAACCTAGCTGGCCTTATCGATGCTTGACCCATTCATCTCCGCCACGTTGAAATGGATCATCATGTTGAGAACTTGTTCTCGAACAGATGCCCCCCTTTGCATACTAGCATTGAAGATGTACTTGAGAGCATCGTGCCTAAGTTGTGCAGACGACTGTCCGAACATTCCCCTCAGGGACTTCATGATCTCACGGGCAGTGACCATGGACTCATGCTTCTTGGCCAAGACTTCGTTAAGGCTTGCCAAGATATACGCTCGGGCCTTCTCGTTTGCACTTGTCCAACGTTCATATGCTTCCTGAACGTTTCAAGGAGCATTAGGAGGTGGAATGGGAGGACACTCCTTCATCAGGACAAAACGTAGGTCATTGATGATTAAAATCGTGTTAATCATGTTTTTCCAACTAGCGTAGTTCTTGCCAGTTAATTTCTCGGCGGCAAGTATACTAAGTGTCACGTTAGCCATTTTAAATTGCTGCAAAAGAACAAACTTAATTTAGTCTACTTGCATTAAACCACTTTTAGAAAACCAATCAAGTTTTAGCAAAATAGTCTAGTGTACCCTAAGTAACATCTATTTTGCAATTATGCTTCATCGAGGCAGGACAAAAGTCATCGTAGGGTGATCAAGTGCCCTTCACTAAAATGAGACATGCCCAACCATTACACAGAAACAACTCCTTGTAACTGTAACTAATAGTCACCATTGTTCGGTCCAGAATTTATTAACATCCTTAACAATTTTTTATAAGTATAAGCCTCATTTTAGGTTCTAGAGTCCCGTACCAATGAGCCAACCTTAGGGAAGAACCGATTAGAACAAGAGACTAAGGCAACCCTATCCACTTTTGGAGATCAAATAAAGTGTCATGCAATACTGCAATCCTTTAGGGGGGATACCCACGATGCCACGAGACGATGCATGAAACTTTATTCAACCTAATGAGAAAGACAGAGGGATATGTTATTATACGCCCCGCTCCCACTTACTATAAACACTCTTTTCATTCACCTTGGTATTGACCTACCCAAATGCCACCCATAAGGGGATGCCCATGGTGCCTTGAGGCCGAGAGTAGATCTCATTGTGTGAACTTTTAGGGAGAAACCTGTAAAGGTAAAAATGAAGTATCATATTCCCCATTTTCCTCCTGCTGAGTGTTCTACCTAGGGTTAATTAACTTATATTATATGATGCATGAGCATGCTTTATATAATTTAATCATGCATACTAGTATATTATAACACTTATAATATAAAATGATGCATGAAAATAACTGCATAACCTATGGTGGGTTTTAAAACTATATGACAGACATTATGACATATAATAAAAACATACATCACATGTATATTTATACAAACAATTAATGGACTGGGATAGAAACTCTCTAAACAAGAAAAACTAAGGCTAACTATTACAAATTTTGAGTTCACCGATTCAGAACAAGTGAACTGAGTCTTGAATCGCTCGCCTCGAACCGCTCCACAAAGAACCCTTGCAGCTAATCGTAGCAAATGCCTCATCGTTGAGCAGCAAGGCGTCAAGTCAATGTGATCGAATAGAAAATGACTATGCGATGAGCATGATAGTCTACGCAATTGTGTAATAAGTATCCATGCATTGAGTGTCATATATGATGCGTTATTTTATACGGTGAAATAATGAAAGGGGTTGCGGTGATGGAAAATGTGTTGTGCAACAAGTTTTCTCAACAGGACCAAAGTATAAATCCTATTTAGTTTCCTAGTAAGTCCAGGGTCGAACTCAGGGACTAAGGAAAACAATATGCGTTAATAATTTTCAGATTACTTTGTGGTAACTAATAAATCAAAAATTTGTTGGGTTGTTGTTTACAGTGTAAAATGTATGCAGCGGAGTTAAGAAAAGAGTTAATAATAAGGAAGATGCGATGAATATGCGGGGAACGGGTTGATAAGGGGTTCAGCTAACACTTCCTAAGATTTCATTCATGTTATGCGATCACGCTACACACATACAATAGCAAATCATCTCTCAACACAAATGCTACGACTTCTAGTTTTAGAACACATACAATATATGCAATGATGTCTATAGGACCTACACATAAGCCTCTATTCTCTATGCGATGACAATTGAGACTCACACATACAAGGTGACCGCATAATACCATAACCTATCTCTAAAGTGCATGCGATGCATGTTGACAAACAGAGCTTATCTCTAAGTCTCTATCTCTTGCTTATGCAGATCTAATCTTGCTCTCTTTAGTCTAGATTCTAACCTAGCTCTCTCAAGTCTTAGGTTCTTTCTTTAGATTCTTTCTCGAGTAGCTCTAAAGGGGTGATCGGCGCAACATAAGACAAGATGATCGCATGTAATGAAAATCCTAGGTCATGTTAGCAAAGTTCTTCTCAACCCATTCAATCGATTTAGCTACTCATGCGTGCTTTTAAGAGAGTGAATAGATGTAGATAAGCAAGTTCCATTTGATAGATATATAATTGAAATACAGACTAACAAGTGGAATAAGAATAAAGAGTCTGGTAGCAATCTCTTGCTTCCCAAGGCTTTTACACTATTCTTCTCTACTCTGCTCAAAAGATAATCTTACTCTCGCAAGAGTCAGCCCTCTCTCTGTTTTTCCACACCTTCTGGATTCTCTCTCAAGCTAAACAGAGTGATCTTCCGGCATATCTTCCCTTCTCTCGCTCCGCCTTCTAAATATATGAAAACTATGAACAAGGCTACTTCTATCTATGGAGAAAATTATGTAACTGAACGAACTCCTTCACTGAAGGTGGCCTCTAGTATTTATAGAATTTCAGGGTGAAAGGCTTCTTCTCTCTTATGATTGCACTGATGGGATGACATTAATTCTCTTTCAATGCACCGAAAAGTTGAGTGTACTTGTTACAGTAGTTCGTTAACGGCTTGTCAACTTAATTCGGAATCGACCGTCATCAGTTTTCTGTCTCATCGTGATTTATTACGCTTTTCACCCAGATGCGCCCACCAAGATACGTCGGCTCTATGGGCAACCTTCTTGAGCAGATAATTGCGAGTGCAAATGATCGCATAGCCTTGCGTTAACACAATCTCTTAATGCGCTCGACCGTTGATTTCATTGCATCGCATTTTCCATCTTGCGTCAACGCATATTCTGCACAAAAATACATAAGTTAACTGTTTTGATGCAATGGACGCATGCGATCGCCATATTGTGAACTTAATGCTTTTGGACGCAATATTTTATCTTTTTATCAATGAAATCCTACATTGTTTTCTAACTTAGCACTGTAATAACGTGCATATCTACCTGTTATCAATATACTATGCAATTGTGTAGCTAATGACTATGCGATGAGCATGATAGTCTACGCGATCATGTAGCATGCAAGGATACGTCGAGTATCCAATACCATGCGATCATCTAGTAAGCCAGCGTCAAAGCGATCATACAGCCAATACAACACGATCATGTAGCAAACTCTACACGATCGCGTAGCATTAGCTATGTGATCATTTAGAAAATGTTATACTACACGATCGCATAACAAAAACTATCCGATTGTTTAGCTCTAACTAAACAATATGATAACCTCTATTTCGTCTTCACCATCGAAACGCACAACAACCCTTCTTCTAAAGCTTCACGAACGACTCAAAACTAACAAATACAGATTCGATTGCAATGTTTAATGCCCAAAAACGCAGGGCCCTTTACAAACCAACTTTGCAAAATAAACAGAAATCCTTAAACTGGGATTTCTATCCCAAAACATCCATCAACAATACATTGACAAAGATTTATCACATAAAAGCAATACAGATTATAAAACCCATCAGTACTGTAAACGATTCAATACAAGAATGGAATTTGGAATCAGAAACCAACAACCTAGCTCTAATACCAATTGAAGGAACTCGTATGAGGAGAACCTTGAGCGGATGTGAATCGTCCAAATTCCATTAATTATCAAATACTAAGTTTACAGTAAACATATAAACAGATATGAATTTACATTAAACTACAACATGCTTTTACAAGTAAAGAGTTTAAGAATTACCACCTTTGAATAACCTTTCTTTGTGAATCCTCCCTTGTACAGAAACAGAAATTTCTTAAAGACCTTCTTCAAGATTTTCTCGAACAAAAACCTGGACATAACCACAAAGAGTCCTTGCTATTCTCGGGGTGAGAACCCAAGATTGTTGGGCTCTGACTATTTTGGATAGGAAGGATAGGATTTGGTGGAAGAAGTAGATCGAGGATTCTCTCAAGAACACAAGATCACAGAACAATTCTATATACTCTCAATCGTTTTTTCTACAATAGAAAATCGTTGAGGAAGAAGAGAAAACTACTTTTCTTTTATTCCTCTTGCCATAAAATTAATGACCACCCCCTAAAGTGGTTGGAAAGAAAAGATGGGGAAGTTATTCAAATAATAATAATATAAATAATATAAATAAATATGATAACTAACTTATCATATTATATTTATATTAAATTATATGTTATATCAAATATAACGTATAACCTATAGTTTTAATATTGTATCACATACAATATAAACTATAGTTTCTTTTATCTATTTTATGGCATTTAACATAAATCATATTTGTATTAAATTTAACAACTATAAATCGACTTCATAGAAAATATATTTGAATCTCATTCAAATACATTATGACAATTATATCATATATAATTGAAATAATTTAATTATATCATATATAATTAAATCCCTCTATTAATTTGAACGATTCAAATTAACCCAAAAATTGATTCTCAACTAAATTTTTTTGAGCTACCAAGGGGACCTTATAGACCTGTCACTTGAAGCTTCAACGGTACATGAATAATTAATTAAACTCTTTAATTACATTATTCACCATCTGTTAACTGTTGGGCACTTCACTAAAGATCGACAGTTGCACTTTTCACACTATAGATATATTTCTATGTCCATTAGATATAACCAATCAACAATACGATAACCCTTCACAAATTGCTCGTAAGTATATTTGGGCCAAATTATCGTTTTGCCCCTATAGTTACATCTAACTCCTTAAGTACCACTGATCCCTCTAATTAACAATAGATTATAGTCCTACTATGACTAAACCCCTCTCGGGCCAGGAGAGGATGTGCCACCATATTATTCAAGACCCGAAATCAGCCCTTAAGGGAGTAATTTATCTACTTACCCCTACTTTGGGGAAGAAGTGAACTCCATCTTGTGTAGTTGTGTTCCCAGCTCCCCAATCAGACAAATTCCCAAAATGGTAGACTTGTTAAGTCGACGATCTAGCTACTCTCACCCATACAAATCAAAAGACCGCTCTCATAAATAGGAGTTCACAACTCATTCAGGATTCAGGTCATGTTACCTATGATCATCCTGATGAAATGTAAGTCTCTATTATGAACGGTGTTATATAATGAGACAAAACACTTCGTGGTCAGGTCTTATATAAACTTCTTTATATAGAATATCCTTGCTTGCATGTCTAATACATGAATGATCAAGATCAGATCATTTGTAGCAATTTACAACAATTGTAACACCTATAAAGTAGACCATACTCGTAGTGTCACCAGGATAAGGTACCCAGCTTTATCCATCTACTATAAACCATTTAGATTATCACTTAAACTTGATCCACCTGTATGTCTTCACATACATGTTTAAGTTACAAAGATAACCTTGGATGTTATTTTATTAGTTTGTGGTTAATGCAACTAAAATATCACATATTTTATAGACAAAGTGAATAAAATATCATAAATTTTATTAATCATATAAAGAGTTTATTCATACAAAGTTTACAAACTATAGGACCCTACGAGATTTAGGGTATCAACCTCAGCACCGCCTAATTCGAAATGAAAGATATGGGTGAGGTGTAGTTTGCTCTAGGGATCCATATCATCAAGGATCTTAAGAAAAAACATTGACTTTGTCTCAAGCATCGTTTATTGACAAGATGCTTGTCAAATATTTGTTGTACAACTCCAATAGGGGTTTATTGCCTTTCAAACATGGGATTTTATTGTCTAAGGAACAGTGTCTTAAGACTCCTCAAGAGGTTGAGGAACTGAAACAGATTTTGTATTCATCGGTTATGGCAGCCTTATATATGCCATGTTATGTACAAGGCTTGACATTTGCTATGCAGTAGAGATTATTAGTAGATATTAATCTAATCCAGGATTAGATCACTGGATAGTGATCAAAACAATTCTCAAGTATATACGGAGAATGAGGGACTATATGCTTAGTTATGGAGCTAAAGATTTGATCCTTACAAGATACATGGACTCTAATTTTCAGATTGATAAGGATTCTAAGAAATCTACATCAGGGTCAGTGTTCCCTCTTAACGGAGGAGCTATAGTGTGGCGAAGCATCAAGAAAAAATGCATCGGGGGATCTATAATGGAAACTGAATACATAACTGCTTGTGAAGTTTTAAAGAAAACTATATGGTTAAGGAAGTTCCTTACTAATTTGGAAGTCGTTCCAAATATGTCTTTAACCATCACACTTTATTGTGATAATAGGGGTGCTATAGAAAGTTCAATGGAACCTATGAGTCATAAAAGAGGCAAAACATTGAAAGGAAATATCACTTGATCCAGGAGATTGTGCAACGAGGTGACATGATAGTCATGAAGATCGTTTCGAAGCAAAATTGTTGATCCGTTTATGAAGGCTTTTATGGGTAAAGTGTTCGAGGATAACTAAAAAGTCTAGGTCTATGAGATATGCGTCACATTGACGTGATAGTCACGAAGATAGTTTCATGTTGAATTAGAAATTTTGGACCAATCATAAGTTGCCACGTCATTTATTAAATTAATGATATTTGGGCTCAATTAGAAGTTGACATTTGTCCTGAATTGAAGTTGAAGACAAATTTCGATGACACCATGTGTTTTTATCATGACCATTGAATCAGATAAGATTAATTTGGCCCAGTTTGATTTATTATTTGGGTCAAAGCCCAATTAAGCCCAAAAATAGGTTGAATTTGACCCAAATGTCAAATCAGGCCTAAATCCGAATAATTGGGCTCAATGGTCAAAACCCTGGACCAACCAAGCCTAAGTCTAACTAATTGGGCCCAAAGGCCAAACTCATGGATCAACCAAGCCCAAACCCACCTGTGAATTCTATAAATAAAAAAGCTCTCCTCATTTGGAGAGGTGAGCATTTTCTATATTCAGAGAGCCCAGAGAGAATTCATCAACAAGTAGAAGACTCCCAAGACTCCTGAAGCTACAATCCTAGAAGATAGAAGACTCTTGAAGACACAAAAACTCTTCCAAGACTTCTACTTCAAGAATGTTCGGTGCTTTTCTTCTTCAAGTCAAGCACATTCACCCAACTGAGAGAGAATTAGAGGATCAAGTATTAGAGATTAAACTACATTGCATCAAATCAACTTCAACATCAACACCAACTCAAGTTCAACTCCACGAAATAAGTTTCTCCATAAACCTCGTGTGAACAAATTGGCACGCTCAGTGGGACCCCTTTACCTCTCACCTCTCTCTCAGCATCCAAACAAGGCAAATGGCACCTAAGAAGATGGCATCCAAAGCTTCCTCCAAAAACGGCTCGTACATGGGACCTGTCACCCGCAGCTGATAACGGGTAGAAATGCACGTTATTACAGCGCAAATAAGTAAAATAATGAGGGAATGCGACGGTAAAAATAAACAATATCATGTCCAAAAATGTTAAACTGAGAAAATTGCGATCGCATGCGCCCATCGCATAAAAGCAGTTAATTTACTTATTTTGTGCAGGAAAAATGCGTTGGCGCAAGTAAAACTGCGATCCAAAGAATTAGTCATGAGATCGTATGCGATCACGAGAAGTTACACAAGAAGGTGGCCACATAAAGACTGCGCATCAAGGTGACAACATAATAAATCATGATGGGACGGAAAGCTGATGATGGTCGAATCCGAATTTAGTTGACAAGCCGTTAACGCCACACTGTAGCAAGTACACTCAAATTTTGGTGACCATTAATCGGTGCATCAGAGTAGGAGATTTAATGATCGCCCATCATTGAATCATTAGAAAGAAAGGGTGCTTCACTTTGAGCTCTATAAATATCGAAGGCCACCATTGAAACAGAGATCGCCATATATTAAATAGAGAATAAGTTAGAGAGCCGTTAGTCTGTTCATATTCATACTTATACTTAGAAGACGAAGACGAGCTAAGAGGCGAAAAAGCTCGCGAGATTATTTCGGACAGCTCAAGAGATCGCCGGAAAGCGCTACAAAGGGAGAGAGGGCCAACACTTGCGAAAGCAAGAGTATTCATCTGGACAAAGTTGAAGTTAAAAAGATAGTGTAAAAGGCCATGGGAAGAAAGACATTGCTACCGGGCTTCTTATCTCTATATTCCATTGCTATTCTGTATTCTGCATTTATTTATAGAAAATGGAAAACTCATTTCAACTTATGTTCAATCTCTTCATACTTCGCATGAGTAACTAAATTTCCGAATGGGTTGAGAAGTACTTAGCTAGCATGACCTAAGATTTCCACTTTATGCGATCATCTTGTCTTATGTATGTGTCATTCACCCTTTAGAGATACTTGAGAGAGTAGTCTAAACAAAGAACTAGACTTGAGAGAGTTAGATTAGAATCTAGGCTTGAGATAGTCAGATTAGAACCGCATAAGCAAAAGATAGAAACTTAGACATAAGTTCTGTTGTTATTAATGCATCGCATGCACCCAAGAAATAGGATATGATAGTATGTGGTCAGCTTGTGTATATGTGCATCATTCATCATCGCATAGACAAGAATATAGTCTTAGACATAAGTCCTATCGAAATTTCCGTATACATCGCATGCATCCTAGAAATAGGAACTATGGCATTTGCATTGAGAGATGACATGTTCTTGTTTGTGTGTAGCATGATTGCATAACTTGTATGCAATCTTAGGAAGTGTTAGCTAAACCCCTCTTCAATCCGTTTATCACATACTCATTGTAATTCTCGATTTCATCAACTCTTTATTCGAACTCCGTCACATAGGAAATATTCTTAAACAAAACACCATCCAACTTATTTGTTTTTGCCATCGCAAGGGAATCAAATTTACTGTCGCATATTTACTTAGCAGTCCCTGTGTTCGACCCTGGACTTACCCGAAACCTAGTAAGGCTTATACTTGGGTCTTATTAGGAAAACTTGCATGTGCAACGTATAAAACATCACTGCAAACTCATACCATAATCGCATCACCATTTATAATGTATCAAGTTTTTGGCGCCGTTGCTGAGGACTACAATAGTATATATTCCGTTAACAGTAAACCTTTTGATTTTCTTTGCAGCTTTTGACCTTTGTGCACTTTCATTCCTTTGGTAAGGGAAGTAGCAGGTGTCGCATGAATGAAGGACACGTTCCTGAGCCCAACTACGACCCAGAGATCGAAAGAACATTCCGAAGAAGTTAGAGAGACAACCGCCGACAACAACAAGAGAGAAATCCCAGAATGACAGAACAACCGGATGAAAGAGCCACAAACGCGAACAACATCATGTCAAACCCCATTCTTCTGGCGAACGACCACAATAGACCCATCCGGGACTATGCGTCACCTAACCTATATGATTTCTCCCCAGGAATCATGAGTCCAGCTTTAGACAGATCAAGGTTTGAGATGAAGCCGATTATGTTACAAATGATCTAGACAGCTGGACAGTTTGTTGGAACGCGTGGCGAGGACCCACATTCCCATCTCCAGAGTTTCATTGAAATCTGTAACACTTTTGTGTTCCCAAACATCTCTAATGAGGAAGTTCGACTCACGTTGTTCCCATTTTCATTATGCGATCAAGTAGGGAAATGAGCATATTTCCTCGAACCAAGGGAGATAACCTCATGGGAACAAGTTGTAGAGAAGTTCATGAAGAAATACTTCCCTCCTAACAAGAATGCAAGAATGAGGAAGTTGATTACAAATTTTAAACCAGAAATTGACGAATCGCTCAGCGACGCCTAGGCGAGGTTTAAGAGATTGGTGCGAGATTGTCCGCACAACAGATTGTCAGACGGTCTCTAGATGGAGATATTTTATCACGATTTGAACCCTGCATCACAGACACCTGCCAATGCGGCAGCGGCTGGTGGTCTACTTGATAAAACTTATGATGAGGCAAAAAATATCCTTGATCGCATTTCGAAGAATCACAAAGATTGGCGCGAAAGCGATCAACGACTAAAAGTTCAAGAAGGTGATGCAAACAATGAGGCCTTCGCATCTCTGCAGAATCAAATGAATGTGATGATTAATCTGTTACAGGGCATCGCAATCAACAACTCTGGAACGCAAAGAGGGAAGGTCAACGCAATTGAACAAACGAGCACAAGTTATGCTACTTGTGGAGAATCGCACCTGATTGAAGAATGTCCGAGGAACCCGTAGTCAATATACTTCGTAAAGAACAACACTTTCTCTAACACATACAACCCTAGGTGGAGAAACCACCCCAATTTTGTTTGGAAAAATAATCAATAACAGAGTTATCAACCCATGGCGTCAAAAGAAGGACCGCCAGGATTTTTCAAGCGAATGACCGGTCAACCGCAACATCAAGCCAGTAGCTCGCAAGCACCACCATCTTCCTCTCTGGAGAGCCTATTAAAGCAGTATATTGAAAAGAACGAGACGGTTCTCCAGAACCAGGCGACTTCTATCTGCAATCTCAAAATCTAAATAGGACATATTGTGGGAAAGCTAAAAAATAGACCGTAAGGGACGTTGTCAAGCTCAACTGAGCTCCCTCACAACCCGAGAATAGCGGAAAGAAGCAATGTCAAGTAGTGACCTTGGGAAGTGGAAAGACGATCGCGGAAGAAAAGAATGAGCCGAGTAGGACCAATCCAGTTGCGATGGAATCCAAGAACTCGTTGATGAAAATGAACCAGAAGAGCCTGATACAATGGAACCAGAAGTTGCGTCCACCTCTAAGCCTATAGAACACGAAACCATGAAAATACAGCTACCACCATTCCCGCAAAGACTTATGAATAATAAAAATTATGAAGTGCAGTATCATCGCTTTATGGAAATGTTAAAACAGTTACACATCAACATCCCTTTTACAGAAGCGATAGAACAAATGCCAAAATATGCGAAGTTTTTAAAGGACATGGTGACAAAGAAAAGAAGCACGGGAAAGTTCGCAACGGTGGTGTTAACGCAAGAGTCAAACACCATAATCCCACCAAAGATGCGCGACCCAGGAAGTTTCACGATACCCTGCTCAATTGGTGGGATCTATATCGATCAAGCGCTATGCGACCTTAGGGCCAATATAAATTTAATGCCCCTATCAATCTTCCAATAGTTGAATGTGGGGCAGCTGACGCCCATGATAGTGACTCTTCAGCTGGCAGACAGGTCCCTAGTTCACTCTGAGGGAAAGTTGAAAGATGTCCTGGTCACAATTGATAAATTCATTCTATCGACAAATTTCATCATTCTTGACTATGAGGTGGACAAAGATGTGCCCATCATATTGGGACAACCATTTTTATCTATTGGTCGTGCTCAAATTGATGTATACAAGGGAGAGATCACAATGAGTATAAATGGGAAGAAGCTCAGGTTTAACATCATCAAAGCCATGAAGTATCCAAAAGATGAAGATCTATCCGATTCTGACAATGAACACAATTGTAATGAAGAAGAGCAGTCCGAAGAATTTGAATGAAGAAAGAAAAACACAAAAACCTTCCTTGGAACAACCACCTACCGTGGAGTTGAAAACTCTATTAAGTCATCTGAAGTATATTTTCCTTGGGCAAAATGAAACCTTGTCGGTGATAATTTCCTCTGCACTACAAGAAGAATAAGAAAATGTGCTGCTCAGCATCCTGAAGAAGTATATTAAAGTAATTAGGTGGACGCTAGCAGATATAAGAGGAATTAGCCCAACATACTGCATGCACAAAATATGTCTCAAAAAAAACCAAAAAGTGTCTATCGAACCTCAACACAAACTGAACCCTGCGATGAAGTAGGTTTGAAAAAGGAAATAATTAAATGGTTGGACGCAAGCATCATATCCCAATCACCGATAGCACGTGGGTCAGCCCCGTGCAATGCGTGCCCAAAAAGGGAGGAATGACGGTAGTCCCAAAACGCAAACAATGAGTTAATACCAATGAGGATCGTCACTGGTTGGCGAATTTGCATGGACTACGCAAGCTCAATGCGGTGACGAAGAAGGACCATTTCCCCTTGCCTTTTATTGACCAGATGCTAGACCGCCTAGTAGGAAATGATTACTTCTGTTTTCTTGATAGGTATGCAGGCTACAACCAAATAATGATCGCTCATGAAGATCAAGAAAAGACCACATTCACCTGCCCATACGGAACATTTGCTTATCGCTGCATGCCGTTCAGATTATGCAATGCACCGAGCATGTTTCAGAGGTGCATGATGGCTATCTTCTCTGAGTATCTCGAGGATTCAGTGGAAATTTTTATGGCTGACTTCTCGATTTACGATAAAACGTGTGAAGTCTATCTGAACAACTTGGAAAAGATATTAAGGAGATGCAAAGAAACAAATCTTGTGCTGAATTGGGAGAAATGCCACTTCATGATGAACGAAGGTATTATGCTCGGGCACAAGGTTTCCAAGGAAGAGCTGAAGGTGGATAAAGTAAAAATTGAGGCCATTGAAAAGCTTCCACCTTCAGCTAATGTGAAGGATATTAGGAGTTTCCTGGGATATGTAGGATTCTACCAAGGTTTTGTGAAGGACTTTTTGAAGATTCCTCGACCATTGAGTGCATTGCTAGAGGCTAACAGAACATTTGACCTAGATTCACAATGCCTCAACGCATTCAAAATACTAAAGAATGCATTAATTACCACGCCTCTTTTGATCGCACCTGACTGGACAAAGCCATTTGAGTTAACGTGTGATGCTAGCGGTTATGCGATGGGGGCAGTGCTAGCACAGAAGAAAAAAAAAACAATGCTACACCCCATCGCATATACGAGAAGAACTTGAACCCTGTCCAAGCGAATTACACTACCACTGAGAAGAAACTTCTTGCGGTGATCTTTGCGCTCGAAAAATTCAGAGCTTATTTACTGGGATCGGAAGTGATAGTTCACACTGACCACTCAGCAATCAAATATTTAATGACTAAGAAAGATGCAAAGTCGAGGTTAATCCGATGGGTGCTCCTCCTCTAAGATTTCAACATGGAAATAATTTACCGCAAAGGGACGGAGAACCAGGTTGCAGACCACCTATCAAGATTAGAGAATCCGGAAGTAGACCGCATTCAATCGGAGGTGGACGCATCCTTTCCAAATGTGCAGTTGTTCAAACTTGAAGAATTACCATGGTACACATATGTTGTCAATTACCTGGTCTGTGAACAATTTCCAAAAAATTACACAGCTCACCAAAAGAGGCGGCTTATGCATGAATGTAAATCCTATTATTGGGACGAGTCGAATCTTTATAAGAAGGGTCAGACTAGATCTTGTGATTATGTGTACCAGAGACTGTTTATTAGCGCATACTTCCCTAATGTCATGACTCACCTTATAGTGGACACTTTGGAGGTCAACGCACAGCAGCAAAAGTGTTTCAAAGCGGGTATTTTTGGCCGACTCTATTCAAGGATGCACGAGACTACTCTATGAGGTGTGACAAGTGCCCATGCACGGGAAACATTTTGTGGAAGAATGTGATTCCAATGAATATTATATTAGAATTAGAACTCTTTGACCTGTGGGGCATAGACTTCATGGGACCACTTCCACCATCAAATGGTCACAAGTACATTCTGTTGGTCATCGATTGTGTCTCTAAGTGGGTTGAAGCGATATCATGCGTCGCAAGCGATGCAACGACAGTCTCCAGATTCTTGCGAAGAAACATCTTCACTCGTTTTGGCACCCCATGTGCCATAATAAGTGATGAAGGCTCCCACTTTGTCAATGGTGTCATCAACAAACTGTTGCTCAAGTATAATGTCCACCATAAGGTCGCCACTGCATATCATCCACAGACAAACGGCCAAGCCGAAGTGTCTAATAGGGAAATAAAACTGATCCTAGAAAACGTGGTGAATCCTTCACGCAAAGATTGGGCCATGAAGCTTGACGATGACTTGTGGGCATATAGAACCGCCTATAAAACACCTATAGGCATGTCCCCATATGCGCTGGTATTTGGAAAGGCATGTCACTTACCGTTGGAATTAGAGCACAAAGCACTGTGGGCAATGAAGAAGCTCAATTTTGATTTGAAGACTGCAGGGGAGGAAAGAACATTTCAGTTGCTTGAGCTAGACAAATGGAGAATTCAAGCATATGAAAATGCCAAGATCTACAAGGAACGTGCAAAACGATGGCATGACAAGCAACTATGCAAAAAGAATCTCCAGGTTGGATAGAAGGTCTTGTTATTCAACTCTAGCTACGACTCTTTCCCGGAAAATTAAAGTCATGCTGGTCCGGACTATTTATAATTAAAGAAGTATTCCCGCACGGTGCGGTCGAATTGACCAATGAAGAAGGAACCAGCGCATTCATGGTCAACGGGCAAAGGTCAAGATGTATCACAGAGGAGACTTACATCGCGAGAAAACCTCCATGGACCTGAGGAATTCCTGACTGAAGAAGAAATCAGCAGTCCCTGTGCTAATATACGATACAAACTCATCAGGGATGTATTTTTTGAAGTATCCTTTTGATATATCTATTTCATGAACTTACTTTACCTTTTTGTACAAACACTACTCTTTAAAATTATTAACTCTGTCATTCATACTTTTTACCCTCTTAATATTTAGTAACGATCGTAGTGAACAATTGTGGTGGAGCTACACAATAAACTAAAAACACGTGACCAGTTCGATCAGACCATCGCAATCGAGGAATCAACCCACCGCAAAGAAGGATGCGATCACAGATGATGCTGGCAACAGAGCAAATTTGGGGGTTGTATCTTTCTTTGACTCTTTTATTCCAAATTTTGCACTTCATCGCATCTCACTTTAATATTGCTAAATTTTATTATCGCATCCTCTTTAGTTTGGCGCAATCATTGAATATTGATTACTTTATTTAGTTACAGCATTCTTCCCTATACCAATTATGATTTCAATGATGAAACTCATGCCTTTATTTCTGACCGCACGAACTAGAGTGAACTTAATTTTTGGACAATCAATTCATGAAACATTTCTAAAAGTTAGCGGTCCACCAGCTTTCTTTCAAAATGATTTTTATGAAATTTCCTAAGAGCGTCGCATGAGTTATTTCAGTCTATCAGCAATGAAGACATTGCTGTGTATAAATTTGGGGGTGCTAGTATTTATTTTCAACCTTGCTACTTTTAGAGATATATTTAAAAAAATCATAATGTTGAGATTGGATCCTACTTGTAGTTGGATGTCTGCATGACACCCATGGGGATAAGCCAAAACGAAGGTGAGAATCATGATCAACGCATAAATCAAGTGATCACAACTCTGTTGCCAAGTAAAATGGGCATGAGTTTAGACTAAAAAAGAACGCCTTGCTCGTAGTTGGATGCTCGCATGACACCCGTGGGGGCAAGTCAAAATGAAGAATAGGCACTTGGATCAGCGTAAGGTCACAAAAAGAATATCTAAATTGCGCAAGGATAAAAATCATTTGGAAACACCCAGGTCGGAAAGAGTATGAAATAAATCATGCGATGTCCTGGAAATAAGTAAAGTCTTTTTTAGGGTTAAATTTATGGTCCCTAAGTATTAGAAATATTTTAGGAAGAGATTAGGATAGAAATTAAGAAGATTTTGGTTCATAAAATTTGAATAAGGCACCTCGAGAAATCTAGGAAGGGAAAAGGCGGTTGACTCTTTAAAGAAAATATTTAGTTTATGCTTGAGGACAAGCATTGTTTTGAATTTGGGAGTGTGATAACAGGTAGAAATGCACGTTATTATAACGCAAATAAATAAAACAATGAGGGAATGCGACGGCAAAAATAAACAATATCATGTCCAAAAGTGTTAAACTGAGAAAATTGCGATCACAAAGAATTAGGCATCCGCGTACTTGAAAGATTGTGATTGCAAAGTCATGCGATCGTATGTGATCGTGAGAAATTACTCAAGAAGGTGGCCGCATAAAGACTGCACATCAAGGTGAAAGCATAATAAATCGTGATGGGATGGAAAGCTGATGACGGTCGAATCCGAATTTAGTTGACAAGCCGTTAATGCCACACTGTAGCAAGTACACTCAACTTTCCATGACCATTAATCGGCGCATTAGAGCAGAAGATTTAAAGACCACCCAACATTGCAATCATTAGAGAGAAAAGTTGCTTCACTTTGAGCTCTATAAATACCGAAGGCCACTATTGTAACAGAGATCGCCATATATAGAATAGAGAATAAGTTAGAGAGCTATTAGTCTGTTCATATTCATACTTATACTTAGAAGACAGATACGAGCTAAGAGGCAAAAAAGCTCGAGAGATTATTCCAGACAACTCGAGAGACCGCCGGAAAGCGCTACAAAGGGTGAGAGGGCCAACACTTGCGAAAGCAAGAGTATTCATCTGGACAGAGTTGGAGTTAAAAAGACAATGTAAAAGGCCATGGGAAGAAAGACATTGCTACCGAGCTTCTTATCTCTATATTCCATTGCTATTCTATATTCTGCATTTATTTATAAAAAATGGAAATCTCATTTCAACTTATATTTAATCTCTCTATACTTCGCATGAGTAACTAAATTTCCGAATGGGTTGAGAAGTACTTAGCTAACATGACCTAAGATTTACACTTTATGCGATCATCTTATCTTATATATGTGTCATTCACCCTTTAGAGATACTTGAGAGAGTAGTCTAAAGAAAGAATCTAGACTTGAGAGAGTCAGAATAGAATCTAGGCTTGAGAGAGTCAGATTAGAACCGCATAAGCAAAAGATAGAAACTTAGACATAAGTTCTGTTGCTATTAATGCATCGCATGCAACCTAGAAATAGGATATGATAGTATGCAGTCAGCTTGTGTATGTATGCATCATTCATCATCGCATAGACAAGAATAGAGGCTTAGACATAAGTCCTATCAACATTTTCCTATACATCGCATGCGTACTAGAAATAGGAACTATGGCATTTGCATTGAGAGATGGCATGTTGTTGTTTGTGTGTAGCATGATCGCATAAATTGTACGCAATCTTAGGAAGTGTTAGTTAAACCCCTTCTCAACCCGTTCATCGCATACTCATTGTAATTCTCGACTTCATCAACTCTTTATTCGAACTCCATCGCATAGGAAATATTCTTAAACAAAACACCATCCAACTTATTTTTTTTCGCCATCGAAAGGGAATCAAATTTACTGTCGCATATTTACTCAGTAGTCCCTGTGTTCGACCCTAAACTTACCAGGAAACCTAGTAGGGCTTATACTTGGGTCTTATTAGGAAAAATTGCATGTGCAACACATAACACATCACCGCAAACTCATACCATAATCACATCACCATTTACAACACATCAGCAGCCGCTCAAGAGAAGTCACGTAGAAGCTAGAGCAAAGCTCCCTCATCGCCCACAACATCTTGAGGCAAACGATAGAGTCCCTACAAGGCGGGGTTGTCATCAAGGAAAACCCCCTGTTTGAAAACTCTACTTCCGCCTCCAACAAGCCGAAAAGGGATTCACTGCCAGATGTGATTTCTGTCATGATGGCAGACATGACAGCGGAAGCGACCATGGCAGAAATGGAAAGGATTATTAACTTTCTAATAAAAGCTGTTGAGGAGCAAGACCATGAGATCGCTGCCCTGAGAGAACAAATGCAGTCTCGAGAGGCTGCTGAATCAAGCTAAGCACCCACAGTCAAAGCAACTGACAAGGGGAAGACCGTGCTGCAAGAAAACCAACTGCAACAATCAGACTCGGTGGCCTCTCTGTCGGTCCAACAACTGCAAGACATGATCATGACCTTCATAAGAGCTCAATAAGAAGGGTCGGCTCAAACTTCCTTCATGTATTCTAAGCCGTACACCCAGAGGATCGACAATCTGAGAATGTCTGCAGGGTATCAACCCCCAAAGTTCCAGCAATTCGACAAAAAGGGCAACCCAAAGTACCACATCGCCCACTTCGTGGAAACATGCGAGGATGTGGGAACAAGGGGAGATCTGCTAGTCAATCGGTTCGTCAGAACCATCAAAGAAAATGCTTTTGACTAGTACACGGTCTTAGAGCCTGAGGTGATTGATAGTTGAGAGCAACTTGAAAGAGAATTCTTGAATCATTTCAACAACACTAGACGCACCATCAGCATGATAGAGCTGACGAACGCCAAACAATGGAAAGGGTAGCCAGTCATCGACTATATCAACCAATGGAGAGCTCTGAGTCTGGACGGGCAAGATCGACTAACCGAATTATCCGCTGTAGAAATGTGCACACAGGGTATGCACTAGGAACTCCTCTATATCCTACAGGGAATAAAGCCCCGTACCTTTGAAGAATTGGCGACTCGTGCCCACGACATGGAGCTAAGTATCACCAATAAGGGAACAAGGGACTTCCTGAGCTACGAACCGAAGAAATACAAGAAGAAGGTGAAGAGCACCAAGAAAATTGTGAAATGTGCCATAAAGAAACCAATGGTCGCTAATACGGCCCCGTTGAAGTTCTACTTGAAAGGGAAAGAGAAGAAGATATAAAAGAAAGACGAATGAGGCGAAGAAGATATAAAACCCTGAAGGAGTGATAGGAAACAGTCTACCTGTTCCCTAACTCCGACGTTGCAGATATGCTTGAACAACTATTAGAGAACCACCTTATCCAGCTACCAGAATGTAAACGACCGGAACAGACCGGCAAAGTGGACGATCCCAACTACTGCAAGTATCATAGGGTCGTTAGCCACCCAGTTGAAAAATGTTTTGTACTGAAGGAATTAATCCTCAAATTAGCCCGTGAGAGGAAAATAGAGCTGGATCTAGATGAAGTGGTCCAAACGAATGATGTCGCGGTGATGGTAACTCCAAGTGTGTCGGCACCAATCGTATATTATGAAGAAAAGGAGAGGTCGATCCAGTTTAGGACCTTCGAACCTGTGGTAGTGCGGTTTCAACAAGAGGTTCAAGCCACATATCCTCAAAACAGAGGAGAACACGCTGACGATGACAATAACGAAGGTTGGATCCTTGTGGCACATCGTAAGAAGGAAAGACTGAACTCTACCCAAAAAGAGTTACGCCTTCATATAAGCTACAGAAGAGAGATCAAGACACAAAAAAGGAAGGGTAGAAAGAATTCCTGGAGGCCCAAGGCTATTTATGAGAGAGACGAGGATATTCCTCGTCCCAGACGACAAGTGATGTTAACAGATTTCCTCCCGAAGAACTTCTACAATTGAGGTTCAGAGAAGATGTCAGAGGCTGCTGCATGTCATGCTGTCAGTACCATGGAAGAAGAAGATACCATTCCAGGCCCATTAAAATCGACAGGAGAACCAAAGGGTTCATCACCATTCAACATAGACGATCTGCTCTCGCTCTCGTGAGAAGCTAAGACGACCCTTATTGAGACACTGTTAGAATCCAATACATTTGGTGCATCGACCTACGCAGCATGTACTTATGCCTCGTGTTGAACGTCCATAGGCTTCTCAGACAAAGATCTTCTACTAGGATCTAAATTGCATAATAGGCCTTTATACGTCTCTAGATACATTTGAGAATAGAGAGTGGGTTGAATCCTCATCGATAACGGATCCACCGTCAATATAATGCCTAAGACGACTATAAAACAGTTGGGCATACTCATGGAAGAGCTATCAAATAGCAAATTAGTAATTCAAGGTTTCAATCAAGGCAGCCACTGGGCGATAGGTATGATACGCTTAAAGGTCCTTATTGGCGATCTGAAGGCTGGCATGCTGTTATCTGTGATAGACTCAAAGACCACCTACAAGCTACTATTGGGACGTCCTTGGATTCATGGGAATGGTGTGATTACAATGACACTACATCAATGTTTCAAGTTTTACCATGATGGGATTAAGAAGGTTGAAGTAGATTCTAATCCGTTTTCTGAGGCCGAGTTTCACTTCGCAGATGCAAAGTTTTACCTAAAGAGCGAGAATTCCGGTGAGACTTATGCCGACAGAGAACTTGTTGGCAAAGAAAGCAAGTGGATCCAGTTCGAGGCCGCCAATAGACACAAAGAAAGGGGCGGGTAGCAGGTATAAGCCTCCAACCCAAAAGAGAGTAGGACATCCCTCGGCGTTAGAGAAACATCCGTGGTGAGGGGCGAAAAAGCCTCAAAACCTCCAATTCTACACTATATCCCTTTGCTGAGACGAAAAAATGGTGAGTCACCTTTTATGAAATGCTTAAAAGTTTTGCAAGTCGGCGACATAGAAATTCTAAAGGAGAGTTTCATCACACCCCTCATGCCGATAAGGGAGCAAGAAGTCCACAAGCTGGAGGTGAAAGTGACGGGGTTAAAGCTGCTCGAGAGGCAAACTGAAGATGGATTCGATCCCAATGCTTACAAGATTTTGGCGAAGGCGGGTTATGACTTCACAACTCACACTGAGTTCAAGAGTTTGAAGATTTATGAGCAACCTCGACTCTCGCCGACCCAAAAGAAGCTTTTGTAAGAGAAACACGCTATACCCACGTCAGAACCAGTCCACATAATCAGAAAGGCAAAGGGGAAAGTGGCCAACAGCAATCATATCACTGTAGAAAAAGTCGATTATACAGAAGAAAAGAAGGGCAACGAAAAAAGAGTCTTAGCCTTCGACCGTATTAAACCGTCTGCCGCACGCGCCTTGGTCTTGGAGAGGTTAAGCATGATAGAAGCAGAAAAGGGAAGCCCACATACTATTCCTAGAGCTACTTGACGCTCAGTCTTTCGAAGGTTGACTCTACATAATGAAGGAAGTGAGAAAATAATCTGTCAATCGCCAGTGGTGGTGCGACCGTCAGCCTTCTAGAGACTAGATGTAGTTCCAAAGGAGAACGAAGGAAAACCCCGCGCTTCCATTTTTTATCGCCTGATGCACGAGAGGGTTGAAGATTTCCTCGACCAATATGTCCCTAGTAAGACAAAGGGGAAGGGAAAAGCCTGCATCGAAGCCCCTGTAATGACTATAAGAAAGAGGGGGCCGATACCCCAAGCATCCATCTGGCGACGAATCAACCTTAAAAACGCTGAAGGGTCATCGGGCCAGAAGCTTTCAGAAGAGGCAAGAGGTGATGGAAAAATCTGTAGTATTGTCCCCTCATGCATGAAGAGGAAGACCTTCGTTACTCTAAACACAAGTAAGGACTCGCTCAAAGTAAAGAGGCACGACGTCGTTTTCACCAATCCTCATAATGGAAATTCAGAGTAGAAGGAAGATGAAACTTTGTGCCACCAAATCACCATCACTGAAGAATCCAAAGAAGATATGACCGAAGAAGAAGTGGAGGACGCTTCGCAAGGTCTAGAGGACGGTAGTCAATCCAAGGTGGACGAGCTAAAAGAGGTGAATCTGGGCACAGTAGAAGAACCGTGTCCGACTTTCATCAGTGCATCCTTCTCGGAAGGGGAAAATGACGAATACATGAGTTTGCTCACCGAATACAGGGATGTTTTCACCTGATCATACAAAGAAATTCCGGGACTAGATCCAAAATTAGCAGTCCACCATCCCGCGATCAAACAGGGGTGTCGACCCGTTAAGCAAGCTCAATAATGTTTTCGGCTAGAACTTATCCCTCAGAATAAGGTTGAGGTCAATAAGCTGATTGAAGTCGGGTTCATTCACGAAGTTAAATATCTAACATGGATAGCCAACATTGTCCCGATTAGAAAAAAAAGAATGGACAACTTCGTGTCTACGTGGACTTTCGTGACCTAAACAGCACATGCCAGAAAGACAAATTTCCATTGCCCATAACAGAGATCATGGTCCATGCGACAACGGGACATGAGGCCTTATCCTTCATGGACGGATCTTCCGGGTATAACCAGATACGAATGGCCCTTGCAAAGGAGGAAATGATGGCATTTCGAACCCCAAAAAGGATATATTGCTACAAGGTAATTCCCTTCGGGTTGAAGAATACTAGCGTACTTATCAACGTGCCATGCAAAAGGTGTTTGACGATATGTTGCACAAACATGTGGAGTGCTATGTGGATGACCTTGTGGTCAAGAAGAAGCGATGACAAGACCATTTGAAAGATCTAAGAACCATGTTCGATCGCCTACGAAAGTACCAGTTAAAGATGAACCCCCTCAAATGCGCGTTCGGTGTAACTTTAGGAATTTTTCTGAGCTTCGTTGTTAGACATTGAGGGATAGAGATAGACCAATCCAAGATCGACGTTATCCAGAAGATGCCAAGACCAAGGAATCTACATGAGTTGAGAATTTTGTAGGGACGTCTGGCCTACATCCGGAGATTTATTTCTAACCTGGCAGGGCGGTGTCAACCCGTTCAAAGACTGATGAGAAAGGGAGAGAAATCCAAATGGGATGAGGCCTGCCAGAATGCTTTCGATAGCATAAAGTGGTACCTGATCAGCCTTCCTGCCTTCGGATCCCAGTAGCTGGCAAGCTGTTGATACTGTACATTGCAGCGCAAGAGAGATCACTAGGGCACTGTTGGCACAAGAAAGAGAAAAGGGAAAAGAACACGCTCTCTATTACTTGAGTAGGACCCTGAATGGAGCCGAGATCAATTATTCTCCTATAGAGAAGGCGTGCCTTGCACTCTTCTACATCATAGATAAGTTGAGGCACTACATGCAAGCCTTCACAGTCCATTTAATTGCGAAAGCCGATCCCATCAAGTACGTCCTGTCTAGCCAATCATCTCGAGACGTTTAGCTAAGTGGACAATCATGCTTCAACAGTACGACATTGTTTATGTACCACAAAGGGCAGTTAAAGGGTAGGTGTTGGCCGACTTCTTCGCAAATAACTTAATTCCATCGGATTGGGAGTTAAGTGAAGACTTGCTCGATGACAAAATCCTCTTCACAGAAGCCTCACGGCTGTGGGACATGTTCTTTGACGGTGCGGGGGCAGGTATCATCCTCATTTCACCAGAAAAGCATATGTTGCCTTATAGCTTCGCAGTTGCTGAGTTATGCTCGAACAATGTCACTGAATGCCAAGCCTTGATAATTGGTCTCCAAATGGCCTTAAAGATTGGAGTAGCTTGTATAGAGATCTTCGGTGATTCAAAGTTGATAATCAATCAACTTTTATGCCAATAAGAGGTGAAGCATGACGACTTAAAAACCTACTTCACTTACATTCGCCAGTTGATGGAAAAGTTTGAAAGTATGACGTTGGAGCATGTCCCAAGGACGGAGAACAAGAAAGCGAATTCCTTGGCAAACCTAGCCACTGCCTTAACAGTCCTGGATAATGTGCCCCTTAATATATCGCTCTAGCGGAGATGGGTTGCACCTCCGGTCGGGACTATATGTGGGGAAACGAATGCGATATCAGTCTACCTAACCGACAAGGAAGATCGGCGGCAGCCTATCATAGATTACTTTGAGCATGGAAGGCTCCTAGATGACCCCCACCGTAAAATCATGGTTCGAAGGAGGGCCGCACATTTCATTTACTACAAACGGGTCCTATACTGTTGAAAACTACAATTCAGGCTTATTCGGCGCGCATCAAGCTAGACCAAAACTGCAATTCCAGCTGAAAAGAATGGGTTGCTATTGGCCGGGGATGATCCAAGACCCGATGGATTATGCAAAGAAGTGCAAAGCCTGTCGATATCACGCAAATTTCATTCATCAACCGCCCAAGCCTCTGCATCCAACCATAGCCTCGTGGCCTTTCGAAGCATAGGGGCTTGATCTGGTCGGCCCCATAACACTTAAGTCGTTAGCAGGGCACTCCTATATCCTCGCATCCACTGGCTACTTTTCAAAATAGGCTGAGGTTGTCGCTCTAAGGGAAGCTAAGAAAGAAAACGTAGTGGATTTTATCCGCACTCATATCATTTATCGGTATGGTATTCCCCATCGGATCGTACGAATAACGAGAGATAATTCTCCAATAGTTTGATGGACCGGTTGTGTGAAAAATTCAAATTCAAGCAGTACAAGTCATCCATGTATAACGCTGTCGCAAACGGGTTGGCAGAGGCATTTAACAAGACATTGTGCAACCTGTTGAAGAAAATTGTTTCCAAGTTGAAGAGAGATTGGCAGGAGAAGATCGATGAAGCATTGTGGGCTTATCGCACCACTCACCGTACCCCTACAAGAGTCACCCCGTACTCTCTCATTTATAGGGTAGAAGTTGTCCTTCATTTGGAAAGAGAAATTCCATCGCTAAGAATGGCGGTGCAAGAAAGGCTAACTACAGATGACAACGCCAAACTGCGACTCCAAGAGTTGGAAGCACTAAATGAAAAATGATTAGAAGCTCAACAAGCGTTGGAATGTTACCAGGCGCAAATGTCTAAAGCCTTCGATAAGCATGTAAAGACTCGATCCTTTCAAGTCAGTGATTTAGTGCTCGCTGTAAGGAGACCAATTATCAATGCAAGACATACGGGGAATAAGTTTACACCTAAATGGGATGGGCCCTACGTCGTCAAAGAAGTCTACACAAATGGAGCATATAAGATAGTTGATCAAGATGGGCTAAGAATTGGCCCAATCAACGGCAAGTTTCTCAAGAAGTTTTACGCTTAACAAATGTTAAAAAAAAATCCCTTTGTACGAACTACTTTACGAATTGATCCCTGCCATTATGAAAGGTATGTAGGAAACTTAAAGAAATTTAAGTTTAGTCGCGCATAAAAAAATAAAATTAAAAAAAAAAAAACTTTTTGAACTACATTATGACTTGATCCCTATCATTATGAAGGGTATGTAGGCAGCTTGAAAGAAACTTCAAGTTTAGTCCAATTAAAAAAAATGTAGGATTGTATCAATTGCAGCAGAAGCACAAGGATCATCTAAGCATTCAAATTCACTAATTTTGGCATAATATAAAGCATGCTTCTGTAGAAAAATGGGTTTCAAGACATACCTCTTGTAGAACTTCTTCAAGGCTTCTTCTCTAGCTGCAATCTTCTCCATATCTTGTTGTAGACCACCTCAAGATCTTCCCCACTATTCTCTTGGTGCTCTAGATTAAGTTGTGGAACTCAAAACAAGCTTGAATCAAGGGATGAAGGAGAAAAGCTCACTGTTGCAACAAGGTTGAAGAACCTTTCTTCAAACCAGTTTTTCTCTAAAAAAAACCTTTTTATTGCATGCCCGATTTTCACTCCAATCTCTTCATTATATTGCATATCAACATGCAAAGAGAAGAGTTGCATGAGTTGTAGCTCATGCTTGGAGAAGACAAAGGCAAGACAATGCAATGTGTGTGAGCTAGTTACTTCATAGATGGATAATGGAAAATTCCATTTTTCCATTTAAATGTGTTTTTGTTTTCTTTTCCTTTTTCAGTTTTATCTAAAAATCAAATTTTTATTTTAAAAAAATCTATTTGATTTTAAAAATGAAAAATTAATTAATTTCATAAATTAATTATTAAATAAAACTTAATTAATTTCATAAATTAATTATTAAATAAAACTTAATTAATTTAATATCAAATATTAAATTAATTTTAACACATATCCATCTTTATATATTTAAATCATATTTTAAAAATATAAATTCTCCTATTTCGTTTAATTCTAAAATTAAACATAATTATATCTCATATAATTACTAATTCCCTTAATTCTAATTTGAACGTTTCAAATTAACTTATCACGCTATACTAGAGCTAGTCGTACGAGCTAGTAGGGGGACCTCGTAGACCTAAAGATCATGGGTTTCCAACGATCCAAGATAATTGGCTAAACTCATTAGAAAAAATTAAGCCTCATTCGTTAACTAATGGGTCATTCCACTAAAGCCCATAGTTGCACTTTTCTCACTGTAGATATATTATGTCCACATGATTTAAACCATAATCAGCAAGTTGACCCTTCACAGGTTGTTCGTAATAATGGCTGGTCAAATATCTGTTTTACCCCAGAGATTACATCTTTCCTCAAGTCCCTACTAATCCTCTAATGAACAACTGGTTTGTGATCCAATCACCAAACCAAACTCTCTCAGCCTAGTGAGAGGGTAGGGCCCCTTGTTCAAGACCTGGATTCAGTACTTGAGAGGACAACCTTTCTCCTATCCCTAAATCAGATAGGTGTGAACTCCGTTTTGCACCCTATGTCCTCAGCTATCTATCTGGTCTTACCCCTGAAATGGGAGTCTTATTGAGTCGGCGCTGTTGAGCCAACCCTCAACTATACAAATCTAAGGGTAATCCTGAATAAACAGGAGTTCATAGTTAGCTCAAGATTAAGATTGAGTTACCTAGGTCATCTAGGTGAAATAGTCAGTCTTAAACAGTAAGCAGCGTTATAAAGTAAGAGTGACTTATTTCTTGGTCCTGATCTTATGCAAACCCATTGCATAGGACGCCCCCACTTCTCATGTCATAACATGTACGAATTAGGATCACATCGTATGTAGCACTTTACATCTCTTTGTAACAACTACAAAGTAGGCCGCATCCAATGGTGTTACTAGAATAAGGTACCCAGCCTCATTCATGTACCATAGATCATTTTGACTATTGACTCAAACCCGATCCACTCTTATGTCTCCACATAAAGTTCAAGTACTCATACAATAGTCATGGGTCTTAGTTTATTGGATTTAGACTTTCATACAATTTATGAGATCAATAACAAGTATGTTGATAATAGAAAATATTATCATTTTATAAACTGCAAGTTTTAGGACATAAAACCCAACAAAAAAAACTTGACCTACGTCATGATTTGATCCTTTTCTTTAAAGGTATGAAAGAAACTTAAAGAAATTTAAAGTTTAGTCCATCAGAAAAGGTACCACAACCGCCTAAGTATGATACTACAAGATTGATGTTGATCATCCCTGTTAAAGAATGACACTCCAGATGGAAGATGTTCATCCATATTGGGGGCAACACAATGGATTGAAGATGTTCATCCCTCGTAAGGAGCCAACATAATAAATAAAAGGCACACACTTGGAATGCGCTTCACTTCTCTTTAAAATCAAACTTAGATGCTTCTCCATCTTCAAGTTCAGAGGCTTCGTCGATGCTCTTCAATCTTCAAGTTCAGAGGTTTCATTGATGCTCCTCCATCTTCAAGTTTAGAGGCTTTCGATGCTTCATCTTCATGCTCAAGTCTGGAGGCTTTGCAATGCCATCTTCATACTCAAAGTCGCGAAGTTGAGCTCAATGTGAAGATTCATCGATGCTTCGTCAAACTCAAGTGCTAAGGATTCGTCGATGCTTCAAGCTCAAATGCGGAGGATTCACCAATTCTTCAAGCTCAAATGCAGAGGATTTGCAGATGCTTTTTCAAACTCAAACACGAAGGTCTCATCAATGCTTCTCCATCTTCAAGTTCAAAGGCTCCATCGATGTTGTTCCATCTTCAAGTTCAAGATTAGCGTGCATGGCCCTACTTCCATCTTCAAGTTCAAGGTCGGTGTGCATGGCTCCGCTCCATCTTCAAGCTCAAAGGTCGATGTGCATGGTTCTACTTGATCTTCAAGCTCATGGTCGGTGTGGATGGCTCGGCTCCATCTTCAATGACTCGATCTACAAAATCATGATGCAGTTTCACTTCATCTCTAAATTCTGGCGTGGTTTGCTTTATCTCCAAACTGATGGCACGGATTCACTTCATCTTCTAAACTGATGGCACGACTTCACTTCATCTCTAAACTGATGGCACGACTTCACTTCATCTCTAAAATGTTACCACAGTTTTTCTTTATCTCCAAAGTCTGGTGTGGATTCTTTCATCTCCAAAGTTGTGGCGTGGCTTCGCTTCATCTCCAAACTAATGGCGCGACTTCGCTTCATCTTCAAAGTCGTGGTGTGGTTTCGTTTCCTCCCAAACTAATGGCGCGACTTCGCTTCATCTCCAAAGTCGTGGTGTGGTTTCGTTTCCTCTCCAAAATGTTGACGTGGCTTTGCTTCATTTCCAAAGTCGTGGTGTGGCTTCGTTTCATCTCCAAACTAATGGCGCGGTTTCACTTTATCTCCAAACTGATGACACGGCTTCACACCATCTCTAAAGTCGTGGTACGGTTTCGTTTCCTCTCCAAAATATTGGTACAACTTCATCCCTTCTCCAAAATGTTGGTGTAGCTTCGCTTCCTCTCCAAAAATGTGGGTGTGGTTCCACCTCATATGCAAGATCAAGTTTGGTTTGCCTAACTCTACCTCATATGTGAGGACAACTCTGGTCCATCCGACTCCACCTCATATGCGAGGACAACTCTGGTTTGTCTGGCTCTGCCTTATATGCAAGATCGACTCTAGCCAACCTGACTTTGCTCAAAAGCTTGATGGCATATTCTTCCCATCTTCAAAGTTTTATGGCATATCCGCCTCATCTTCAATACTTGATTGCATATTTTCTTTATCTTCAAATTTTGATCAAGGAGTAATATAATAAGGCAGATCTTTCTAGGATCCTCCCTAGGGTGATCGAATGGGAGAGTTAAAAGCCTTTGCAGGGCCCCTCCCATGACGATCAGGATGCAAAAGTGGGCAAGACAAGGCAGATCCTTCCGAGATCCTCCCTAGGGTGATCGAATGGGAGAGTTATAAGCCTTTGCGGGGCCTCTCCCATGACGATCAGGATGTACAAACGATGTTACAAGGTAGACCTTTTCGGGATCCTCCCTAGGGTGATTGAATTGGAGAGTTATAAGTCTTTACAGGGCCCCTCCCATAATGATCAAGATGCAAGAGCAGGCGAGACAAGGCAGACCTTTCCAGGATCCTCCCTAGGGTGATCGAATGGGAAAGTTGTAAGCCTTTACGAGTCCCCTCTTATGACGATCAGGATGCACGAACGGTGCTACAAGGTAGACCTTTTCGGGATCCCCTAGGGTGATCGAATGGGAGAGTTGTAAGCTTTTGTGGGGCCCCTCTCATGACGATCAGGATGCAGGAACAGTGCTACAAGGTAGACCTTATCAGAATTCTCCCTAAGGTAATCGAATAGGAGAGTTGTAAGCCTTTAGGGGCTCCTCCCACGATGATCAGGATGTGCGAACAATGCTACAAGGTAGACCTTTTCAGGATCCTCCCTAAGGTGATCGAATAGGAGAGTTGTAAGCCTTAGCGGGGCCCCTCCCATGACGATCAGGATGCATGAACAGTGCCACAAGATAGATCTTATCAAGATCCTCTCTAGGGTGATCGAATGGGAGAGTTGTAAGCTTTACGAGGCCCCTCCCACGACAATCAGGATATAGAATGGTGCTATAAAGTAGACCTTTTCGAGATCCTCCCTAGGGTGATCGAATGAGAGAGTTGTAACCCTTGACAGAGCCCTTCCCATGACGATCAGGATGCACGAATGATGCTACAAAGCAGACCTTATCGGGATTCCCCCTAAGGTGATCAAATGGGAGAGTTGTAAGCTTTTGCGAGGCCCTCCACGACAATCATGATGTGCTACAAGATAGACCTTTTCGGGATCCTCCCTAGGGTGATCGAATGGGAGAATTGTAAGCCTTTGCGAGCACCCTTCCCCCCCATGATGATCAGGATGCACGAACGGCGCTGCAAGGTAGTCGGTGATCGAATGAGGGGGTTATAAGTCTTTGCGGGTCTCTCATGACAATCAAGAAGCACGAACACGGTAATGAACAGGGATACAATAGATAGACCATGCCAAGGTCGTCCTTATGTGCACCAAAGATGGGTCGGTGAGATTAAAAAAATTGTTTTGTTGTGCTCTTTTGGTTGCACTGTAACTCCTACAAAAAAAAAGTAAAATAATCTTCTTTAAAAAAAAAAAAGAAGAAATAAAAAAACATGTGGAAAAAAAAAAAGAAAAGTGTTGAAAAAAAAAAGGCAACAGAAAAGAAAAGGAAAGTAAAAAAAAAAATTGCTAAAAAAAAAAGGGAAGGAAAAAGAAAGAAAGAAAGAAAATTTAAAAACGAAACAAAAATGAAGAAAATATTGAAAGAAGAAGAGGAAAATGAAAAAAATGAAAGATTAGAAGAAGAGGAGGGATGAGGATAATGGAGGGGTTTGGGGTCCTATTTATAGAGGTTCCTAGATTCCATAATAAATTAGGAAATCCAAATCAAATAAAGATTTGATTCCAAATATTAGATTTTTTTTATTAGATTTCCTAATTTTATTCTATCATAATTTCAAATTAAATTAAACAAATTCCCTATCTAATTTGATTTTATTAGATTTTGTCCTTAAATTTACCTTCAACTAAGATTTGGACATATTCCAAATTTTATTCAAAATCAAATTAAAATTAGGGATAAAATCACAAATTAAAATTTGGTCATATTCCAAATTTTATTTAAAATGAAATTGTTCAATTAAATTGTAAATAAAATCTCAAATTAAAACTTGGACATATCCAAATTTTATCCCAAAATCTAAATCATCATATTTTAAGGATAAAATAAATCACCAAATCACCAAACTTTTATCCTCAAACCAAATTATTAAGAATAAAATCTCAAATTAAAATTTGGGCATATTCCAAATTTTATCCCAAATTCAAGTTAAATTTATGTACTAAATTCATAGTTTGATTGACACATCAATTCAAGAACAAATATATTTGAATTTTGATTCAAACTTTATATTTTTCGAAATTTATCCACTCATATATGTGCATAAATCTCGAAAAAGGGCATTTGTTGAATGAGAATTTTGCATCAATCACAAGTTGCCACGTCATTTAGTAAATTAATAACAAAATTCTAAATCAATAAATTTGGACTCAATTAGGAGTTGACACTTGTCCTCAGGTTGAAAACAAATTTTGATGATGCCATGTAGTTTTATCATGACCATTGATTCAGATAAGATTAATTTGGCCTAATTTGATATTATTATTTGGGTCAAAGTCCAATTAAGCCCAAAAATAGGTTGAATTGGACACAAATGTCAAATCAGGGCTAAATATGATTAATTGGACCCAAAGGTCAGACTCATTGACCAACCAAGCCCAAGTCCAACTAATTGGCCCTAAAGGTCAAACCCATGGATCAACCAAGCCCAAGTCCACCTATGAACTCTATCAATAGAGAAGCTCTCCTCATTTGAAGAGGTGAGCATTTTCTTCATTAAGAGAGCCTAGAGAGAATCTTCCGAGACTTCTACCTCAAGAACGTTCGGTACTTTTCATTCACCCATCTGAGAGAGAATCAGAGGATCAAATATTAGAGATCGAAGCACATCGCATCAAATCAACTTCAACATCAACACCAACTCAAGTTCAACTCCACGAAATACGTTTTTAACTTGTTTCCAATTTTTGAGCATGTTTGTTACTTTATTTATTAGTGGGTCGTTCTCTCCTTCTTAGGAATCTCCACTTTTAAGTATTTTTTATGAGATTTAAAAATGGAATGGTTATTGTAAGGGTCTTTTCATCCTATCATTGATAAAAGATTTGGCCAAAAAGAAAAATAGAATTAGACATTTTTCCAAACTTTATTTGGACGACTCAGTTTCTAAGTTGGAGAGTACCTAGTTTTAGACATTCTTACTGTTGACGTTTGATTATTTTTCTTGAGCCCACTTAACCCCATCCCCCAAAAGCCCATTTGTTTACACGCAAGGCCCAACATGGACCCAATAAGTGAGCCATAAATAAAGGACTCGTGTATCGTTGCCAAATGTTGAAAGCTGAACCCATCAATCAACCTTCTAAGCTACATCCTAGATGGGCCACAGAAATGGTTTTATGATCTTAACCAACTTATAAACTATCTCACAACCACTTGATTTGTGGATGCCAATACGTCCATTCATAAGTCCCTTGGCTCCTCCCTCCACAACCCCCCAATATGCCTTTGCCACTTGTCACCATTCCTTTCTCCAATTTGGCCCTCCAATGAAAGCATTTTAATCTCAAAAACATTAGATTTCATACCCATCATTTCAATTTTCAATTCAATAGCATCTCTAAATCATATCCATAATATTATTGCATTAACCCAACTTTGAAATCCCACTTTTAGGCAAATCCTAAATTTACTAAGTCATCTTCCGGTATTTCTGTTCCCCCTCCCAATTCTCAGCCACAAGAATAACTCCAAATCGCTCTCTTTCTCACACCAAATTCTTCTCCTAAAATTCTTCCCTTTTTCTCACTTTCTCCCCCCATACAACTCCTCAACCCTGCCTCTTCAGGCACGGTTGAGTTTTCTCTGTTTCTCTCTGTTTTTCCCCTGTTTCTCTTTTTCTCCTTAACAATGGAGAAAAAGGGTACTATTTTAATGCAAAGGTACGAACTTGGGAGAATGCTTGGACAAGGCACTTTTGCAAAAGTCTACCATGCTCGTAATCTCAGGTCTGGCCAGAGCGTGGCCATTAAAATCATTGACAAAGAGAAAGTTCTACGTGTTGGGTTGATCGACCAAATCAAAAGGGAAATCTCTGTCATGCGCCTTGTTCGCCATCCCAATGTGGTGCAGCTTTATGAGGTTATGGCTAGTAAGACCAAGATCTATTTTGCTATGGAGTATGTCAAAGGTGGGGAGCTTTTCAATAAAGTGGTTAAAGGAAAGCTTAAAGAAGATGCTGCTCGTAAGTACTTTCAACAGCTTATTGGTGCTGTTGATTATTGTCATAGCCGTGGTGTGTATCATAGAGATATCAAGCCTGAAAATCTCCTTCTTGATGAGTTTGGGAATCTCAAGATTTCGGATTTTGGGTTGAGTGCTTTGGCTGAATCTAGGAGACAAGATGGCCTTCTTCATACAACTTGTGGTACTCCCGCTTATGTTGCCCCTGAAGTCATCAACAAGAAAGGTTTGATTGCTTTTTGTTCTTTGTTGATTGAGTTAAGCCATGTTTACTTTTTCTGAAAACGTAACCAATGAAATGTGGGGCCTACAGTTAAATCTACAAACAACAAATGCAATTTGATCGTGGAGTTGAAGATAATCAATCTACTTGCGTTTGAAAACTACGTGGATTTATTAGCCTCAATCATAATTAAATTACGTTTGCAAAATGTCAAAACACTCCAATTGCATTTACGATTGAGTATTACTATTCATTCATCAGTGGAAACCCATTAAGATTTCATCCCTTTTGATTAAAGATTAGTAAATATGACCTTAATTCATTAAATTGCATATGCTATGTTTTTCAAAGTTGAAGAGATGTTAGAATAGGAACTGATGAATTTCCATTGGCAACTACTTGTTAAAAAGGTTATGATGGTGCTAAAGCTGATATTTGGTCATCTGGGGTTGTCCTGTTTGTTCTTCTTGCTGGTTATCTCCCTTTCCACGATCCAAATCTAATGGAATTGTACAGAAAAATCTCAAGAGGAGAATTCAAATGCCCTCAATGGTTTCCCCCAGAAGTTCGGAAACTGCTATCAAGAATCCTGGATCCAAGTCCTCACACCAGAATAAACATGGCCAAACTCATGGAAAATTCCTGGTTCAAGAAGGGTTTCAAAGCAAATGTAACAACTCCAAAACAACTTCAAATAAACCAAGACGTGTCGTATATGAGCGAAATTCATTCTGCTTTCGACGACGTTAGTTCAGAAGAAGGAAGCTCTATTAGTAACACAGATGAGAGTGGAAAGCCACCAACACCAGCTAGAACCCCAATGAGACATAATTCCTTCAATGCATTTGACATCATATCTCTCTCACCAGGTTTTGATCTCTCAGGTTTGTTTGAGAGTGACGTGAATGAGAGGCCGCAAACACGTTTCACAACAACGAAACCGGCTTCGGCGATCGTGTCGAAGTTCGAAGAAATAGCCGAAATGGAAAGGTTCAAGGTGATGAAGAAAGATGGGATTGTGAAACTACAAGGGAGTAAACAGGGGAGGAAAGGACAATTGACTATTGATGCTGAGATATTTGAAGTAACACCTTCTTTTTTTGTGGTGGAAGTGAAGAAAACTGCTGGAGACACATTGGAATATAGGCAATTTTACAACAAAGACATGAGACCTTGCCTCAAGGATATTGTATGGACTTGGGAAGGAAATGAGCAGCAGCAGCAGCAACAACAACCACAATCACAAACTGTTTAGTTCTTTATTTTAGAAATTAATATTAGAAAGAAGAAGCTGTCGTTCTTCTTAATCTTTATCTTTGTCACCTTTTTTTCTTTTGTTTCTCTACTCCCTATATTGATTGAATGTGTAATCATTCTGAGTTCATTAAGCTCTTCCTTTTATTGTTCAACTTCATCATACGCTTTGGAATGTAAATCCAACGATGGAGGTTTTGATTGTTTTTAAAGCAAAGAAACCAAAAAAAAAAAAAAAAAAGTTTTAAAGTTGTTTGTTTGTTTTGTTCTTGAGATTTCATGTCCATGTGTGGAACAGGGAAAGATGATTACTTTTTAGTTGGTTTGTAATTAATGGGTGTGATTACAGATAACCCATGTCTTAGAATATCTCGAATTATTGTCATAATTGGTATCATTTTGAGTGAATCAAATATGAAACCGTGTTTGTTAAGATGCTTAATCATTCAATTATTTGTTAGTGTAGTGAAAGCTAAGGTTAGAAGAGAGAAGCATGTAGGGTATTGGCATGCGGTAGTACAAATATCAGCCAACCAACCACACAGGTCCCAGCATTTCAACTTAGCAATTTGGATTTTTTTATCATTGAGGCCACATTCACTAATCATATCGTTTTTTTAAAAAAAAAAAAAAATTAAGTTCATTTCCTCTTTTTTTATGATGATTTATCATGGTTATATTCGTAACTAAATTCCAATGACAAATTTTTAAATTAAAAAAAAAACTATTTTTTTTATTTTCAAATTTTGACTTTTAAAACAAAAAACCAAAAAATTAAATAAGACCTGAAATTGCTAGTTTCTTCCTATTAATTACCTTGTTTGATTGTCATAGATTTTTTTTCTTTTCTTTTTAATTTAATGGAAAGTAGGACGGAGTCGATCCAACTCACCGAATTTAATTGATTTAAATAGCTCAATTGTACGTTCTGTTCGAATTTTTAAAAATAAAAGTTTTAAGTACTAGTTTTTAAAAATTATGCTCAAAATTTATTTTGATGTTTTTTTTTAATTTACATTTCTCGAATTTATCTGACTTCTTACCTAAAATAAAAACTATTTAAAAGATAAAAATAAATAAAGCTTAATTTTTCAACATAATTTTAAATAGTAAAAAGCAAAACTGATAGGCATATATGTAGAGTAGTATTTATAAGTATGGTGTTAAACTTTTATTGACATGTTGATATTTCCATCATTTTTATCGATTTACCGTTGACATAAGAGATGAATTGACATTTTCATTTTGTTGTAAAAGAATTCAAAAATACAAAAGAAAAATGTCATTAATATGAATATAATATAAATAATAAACATTTTCATGGAATTTTTTTTTTTTTTTTTGAGTTTCTTTGTTTTTATAATTTTCTTAAAAAAGATATTTATTGATATTAAGAATTTAGTGATGTTTTCATCGACATTTTTATAAAATTAAGACTTTGACATTGACATTTTAAATCTTATTTGTAAGCTTAATTTTAAAAGTATTCATCAAACAATCAAATGGTTATAAGAAAAGACGTTAATAATCATGAAAAAAATTGAACCCAAAATTCATATATTAAAAATTAGCAAGATTTAACATTTTATTATAAATATGTTAATGTAGATGCTTATTATTAGTGTTCATTGGTCACGTGTCATTTATCCATCATCCCATGTGTTGTTCATGTGTCTCAAGATTACACACATCAATGTGCATGTAATCTACCTCTTATTTGTCAAATTGCTAGTGGAATTTAATGGGTTTTGAAAGATACACATTTGGCAAAGTCCATGAAAATCGAAGAAAATGGAGAATTTAGAGAATTTTTTTATTTTATATTTTGCTAATTTATTTTATTTTATTTTATTTATATATATATATTATGTTTTAATTTATTTTAATATTTATTTATTTTATTATTATATTATATTTATTCTAATATTATATTTTATTGGTATTTGTGTTTCCCTTATGCTTCTCATGTTCTCAACACATTATCAGCACGAGCTTCTATTGTTTTTCCCACTAAAGGTTGGTCCTAAAGGTACAGGTTTTTTCCTCTTCGTTATAGTTAATAAATTTAACATTATTTTGCATATTTAATATCTATTAAATTTCTAATATAAATAAAATATTTTATGATAGTGCTGCCATGAAAATTCTTACAAAATTAGAATTTGTCGTCTTTAATATTAACGACAATAATTATTTGTATTGGGTACTTGATGTCAAAATCCACCTGGATACTATGAATCTTGGAGAGACTATTAAAGAAGAGGTATGATCATCAAAAAACAATTATTCTTCCTAAAGCTCGTTATGAGTAGATGCACTTGAGGCTACAAGATTTCAAATCAATAAGTTATTACAACTCTGTATTATTTAAAATTAGTTCGAACTTATTGTTATGCGGAGAAAAAATTATTGGTGCTGACATGTTAGAGAAGATATTTTCTATATTTCATGTCTCAAATATGCTCATGCAGCAGCAATATCGAGAGAAATGTTTCAAACAACATTCTAAACTAATTTCATGTCTTCTCGTGGCCAAACAAAATAACGAGTTATTAATGAAAAATCATGAATCCCGATCAACCGGGACGACACCATTCCCTAAAGTGAATGCTGTGATTTTTAATAATAATCTTGGTCGAGGTCATGACCATGGCAAAGGAAGAAATAATTATTATTTTTGTACTGGTCGTTCTAATTATTCAAATTTTCAAAGAACTACACAAAATGATGATCACAAAGGAAAAGCTCTACAAGATAAGAGTTCAAAAAGTGTTGAAAATAAATGCTTCTCATGCAGAATGACTAGGATTGGTCACGTACTTGTCATACATCAAAGCACTTAGTTGATCTCTATCAAGCATAAGGAAAAAGAGAAAAATGTAGAAACAAATTTTGCATACCAGGATAATGATATATTTGACCCATCCCATATGAAAATTTTGAATGTGGCGGACTTCTTTGAATCTCCTAAAGAGAAAATTGACAGAATTGATGGAACATCAAGTGTTTCCTTTGACTTTGAAACTATTTAGACTTAATGTTGTTTTTTAATTCATCTCCATGTTTTTTTCCCTCTTAGTAGATGTTAACCTTTGTATATTCCAAATGTTGTTTTTTCTTATTGTAATTATTTTCTTTTAATGAAGAAACCGGGATCATTTTCATATGTTGGATGACTAAAAAATGAGTAAAGAAGACATATATCTGGTAGACAGTGCAACTACACATACAATACTTACAAGTAGAAAATATTTTTCCAAACTGATGATGTTGGAAGCAAAAGTCAATACAATATTAGGATCTGCAAACCTAATTGAAAGATGTGGAAAAGCAAATACTATTTTGTCTAGAGGAACAAAATTTACAATTGACAATTCATTGTTCTCTAGTCAATCAAAGAGAAATCTACTTAGTTACGTTGCAATGGTTATCATATTGAGACTGATAGAAAGAATAATATGGAGTATCTTTATATTATATCTACTGTCTCATATGAAAAACATTTACTGGAAGAGTTGTTTGCTTTATCTTCTGGATTATATTATATTTATATACAAGTAATTGAAACTTATGCAACAATGAATCTGAAATTCATGAATCTAGATATATTTACAATTTGGCATGACAGATTGGGTCATCCAGGGTCTATAATGATGAGAAGAATTATTGAGAATTCAAATAAATATCCACTGAAGAACCAGAAGATTCTTCAATATAATGAATTATCTTGTGATGCTTGCTTGCAAGGCAAATTAATCATTAAACCATACCAGTCAAAGTGGGAATTGAATCACCTGCATTTTGGAACAAATTCATGGTGATATATGTGAACCTATTAACCCACCAAGTGGACCATTTACATATTTTATGGTATTAATAGACACATCCAGCAGATGGCCAGACATGTGCTTATTATCAAGTCGAATTCTTACATTTGCAAGATTACTTGCTCAAATAATTAAGTTAAGAGCACAATTTCTAATTGTACAATTAAAATCGTTCGTCTAGATAATGCTGGTGAATTTACATCCTATACTTTTGATAATTATTAGATGTCAATTGAGATAAGTATTAAACATCTTGTAGCTCATTATCACACACAAAATTGTTTAGCAGAATAATTCATAAAATGTTTGCAGTTAATTGCTAGACCCATTGCTTATGAGAGCTAAGCTTCCTACATTTGTATGAGGACATGCTATTTTGCATGCAGCGTCACTTGTATGCATTAGTCAGTAGCTTATCATTAGTACTTACCATTATAATTAGCTTATAGTCATGAGTCAAATATTTCCATCTGAGAATTTTTGGATGTACACTATATGTTCCAATTGCTCTACCATAATGTACTAAGATGGATCCTCAAAGGATGTTAGAAATATATATTGGATATGATTCCGCATCAATTATTAAATATCTTGAACCCCTGACGAGCGATGTATTTATTACTTGATTTGTTGATTGTCATTTTAATGAGACAACCTTTCCAACATTAAGGGGAGGAATTAAGAAGTTGGAAAATAATTACATGGAATGCATCGTTATTGTCTCATTTAGATCCTCGTACAGATCAATATGAACTTAAAATTTAGAAGATAAATCATTTGTAAAATATAACAAATTAGTTACCAGATGCATCTATAGATGCAAAGAAAGTAACTAAGTTACATATACCAGCTGCAAATGTTCCATCAAAAATTGATTCCAACATAGTAAGTTGTCACTAATGAGTCTGGAACATGCCAAAAACATGATAGACTAATGGGTTTCAAAGATAAAAATCCTCAAAAAAGAAAAATAATTAATAGTCAATAAAACTTGGTTGAGGGTGTAAATATCCATGAATAAATCCTTGACATGACTAGTAAGAAAGGTGAAATACCTAAAGATGATAATGGGATTTCAATGAACTATGTCATGACAGGAAAATAATGGAATTGGACTCATGTAGTTATTGATAACATTTTTGCATACAATGTTGCTCTTGATATTATATATGAAAATGAGGGTTCTGAACCAAAATTTGTTGAAAAATATCCACATAGAAAATATTGGCTTCAACGGAAAGAAGCAATCGACGCAGAATTAAACTCACTTTCAAAATATCAAGTTTTTGGACCAATAGTGAGAGTACTAGAAAATGTCAAACCTGCGGGATACAAATGGGAATTTTTTAGGAAAAGAAACAAAAATAATGAGCTCACAAGATATAAAGCAAGACTAATTGTACAAGATTTTTCACAAAGACCCGATATTGATTATGAGGAGACATATTATCCAGTGATGGATGCAATTAAATAAGATATTTAATTGGTCTGACTGTATATGAAAGTCTGCATATGTATCTTATGGATGTAGTCATGACATATTTATGTGGATCTCTTGATAATGATATTTATGTGAGAATCCTATAAGAATATAAGGTATTTGAAATATATAAGTCAAATTCTCGAGAATTGTATTCAATAAAGTTACGTAGGTCACTATATGGATTGAAACAATAAGGACGAATGTGGTACAGTCGTCTGAGTGGATATTTATTGAAAGATGAATATCAAAATAATCCAATACATCTATATGTTTTTATAAAGAAATTGAAGTCAGTATTTGCTACGACTTAAATATAATTGGAACTCCTTAAGAGTTTTCAAAGGCAATAGAATATCTTAAGAAAGAATTTAAAGTACCATATTTTAGTGTAATTGGTGCACTTATGTATCTTGTTAATAATACAATACTAGATATTGCATTTTTAGTAAATTTATTAGCAAGATATAGTTCTTCTCCAACAAAAAGACATTGGAATAGAATTAAGCATATACTTTGTTATCTCCAAGGAACGATCGACATGGGTTTGTTTTATTCAAATAAATCAAAATTTAATCTATTTGGTTATGCAAATTATGGATATTTATCTTATCTACACAAAGCTAGATCTCAAACAGGTTATCTGTTCACATGTGGAGGAACTTCTATATCATGGCGATTGGTGAAACATACCATAACGATCATTTCCTCAAATCATACTAAAATTCTTGTAATTCACGAGGTTAGTCGAGAATATATATATATGGCTAAGATCAATGACTCAACACATTCGTGGAACATGTGGTTTGTCTTCTAGTAAAAATCTTCCAACGTTGTTATACGAAGACAACAAAGCATGCATATCCCAAATTAAATGAGGATATGTTAAAGGAAATAGAATAAAACATATTTCACTAAAATTTTTCTACACTCATAATCTTAAAGAATATGACGACATCACTATACAATAAATTTGTTTGAAAGATAACCTGGTAGACTTATTTACAAAGCCATTACCCACCGCAACCTTTGAAAAACTGGTGCACAATATTGGAATGTGGCGACTCAGAGATCTCAACTGACGTTTTCGTTAGGGGGAGTAAATATACTTTTTAAGAGTATCAGATTATATGAAATACGTATTCTTTTTCTTTCACTAAGATTTTTTTCCTAGTGGGTTTTTCTAGTGAGGTTTTAACGAGACATATTTAGGAAAAGTATTATAAATATGTTAAATTAGGTGTAATGTAGATGTTCATTATTAGTGTCCATTGGCCATGTGTCACTTATCCATTACCCCATATGTTGTCCGTGTGTCTCAAGATTAAACACTATTAATATTCATGCAATCCACCTTCTACTTGCCAAATTGCCTACAAATAGTGGCATTTTGTGGGTTTTGAAAGACACACATTGGGCAAAGTCCATGAAAATTGGAGAAAGTGAAGAATTTAGAGAAATTTCTTATTTTATAATTTGCTAATTATTTTATTTTGTTTATTTACATATTATGTTTAATTTATTTTAATATTTATTTAGTTTATTATTATGTTATATTTATTTTAATATTATATTTTATTAGTATCATTGTTACCATTGTGCATTTCAAATTCACAACACATTTATTAGTATCTTACTTCAACCCCAGTCTCTCTCAATGACTTAATTATGAGTTGCTTTAGTCAATATGAACATAGTTCAACATTTAAACTTTGATGTGGGAGGTTTAAATTCCATACTACATTTAATAAGTACAAAAGGGGTACACTATAAATAGCATGAAGTATATATGTAGACTTATAATAAACGTAGAGCACACCCTTTCTCTATTTGAAATTCAAAACCCTCTTTATCGTTCAATCTTAAACCTTAAAAGAGAAACTTCACAAACCATTTAATTTGCTTTCGAGACTATAATTGCAATTGGAATGTAGAACTTCTACTAGAGTTTGTTAGCAATGTTGCACATAAAAAATGTGAAAGATTCACAATGCCATGCACTGAAAGCAAATAGGGAAGGAAACTTAACCAACCGTCATTACATTTTTCTCTCTCATTCCTTCACCATATATCCCCTTTGTTTTTGTTTATGTTGCTGTCCATGAAGGGATACGGTGAACAAATTTTAAATATATATATTTGAAATATTTTAGTGAGCTGTGAGTTATAGACAATATATATTATTTAAATGCTCTTGAAAATCTCTTACTTCTAACCGAAACAATCATAATCATATTTTTGTTGTGATGGTATGTATAGAAGTTTAACTAAAAATCTAGTAGTTATTTTTGTAACATTGGTGACAATTTAATCACTTCTCAACATTATTTTGGGGAGACATTTCTTATAATTTCTTTAAATTAAAATGAATGAATGAAAAAACGAATGAATCACTTGAAGAGTGTTAGGAAAAAATGGGATTAGTATTGCAGCCAGCTATACATGGGCATAATTATGTTTCTCCCCTTAAAACTCTTGGGGCTTGAATAATTGGTCCTAAATAGTTGCGGCCCATTTCTCTTGAGTTTTTGAGGATTAACCACTTGCTTCCCAATTTGCACTATACATGAAATAATAAATTACACCAACTTTTCCTAATACAAAATTTTAGTTCTTAGTGTTTAGAATCATTGAAAATGAGAGGAGTCTATTCAAAATTTCTACACGAATGGATGGGTGAAGCTCATCCCATTAATCCATTCAAACTTTTTTTTTCTTTTTCTTTTTTTTTTTTTTTGATTCTTTCTTATATTACAAAATAAGGATGACACCAAGAAGGAAAAATTCCCTTGTTATGAAGACAAATGCAAAAAGTTTAGAATTGCACACATAAAGATATTAAACAATGATAAATATGTTTAAAGAAATTAAAAAATAAAAGAGAAAATTGAGGGGGGAGGTTGTAATTGAGTTGGATTATTGTTATTATTATTTTATTTTTTTTTTTTTGGTTTAATTGAGTTGGAATTTTGATTTGGAATTATGTGAGGAGACAGTGATTCTAATTCAATTAATTCTTAGGGATAGAGAGAAAATGGCAAAATAAAGAAGCCAAATATGCCACGTGACAGAGCAGATGGAAATTGACCACTTTTTAAAAGTTTGATAATTAGAAGAATAAGTTGTTTTGCCAACTTCCAAATCCATTGGAATTTGTCCGTGGGTGACCAAAACGAACCGTTTTGGTTGCCATTCGAATAAAGTGGATTAGAGATGGAATTTCGGCAATTAGGTTTGTTTGGGCCCATGTGATCCATCTAATGAAGTTGTTCAATGTTAGATTATACCAAAATTGCTTTGTGTTTGGACCATATGGATCAAAATCATATTCTTCTTCTTTTAAAAAAAAAAAAAAAAAATTATTATTATAATTATACATATTTTTATCTTACTTTTACCGTTTTATAAAAGGATTTGTCATGTAATGTTAGTTTAATAAAACAATGATTGTGGAAGAAATAAATTTCATTTTTGGCTATTAGGTCAATTATAAACATAAATACTAATAGCATATATTAAAATTAGCATCTATTGGATTGCTAGTTGATTAGAAATTTATGGACGGAGCCACGTAAGGACTAGGGAAGCACGTGCCCCCCTCAATTTATCCGTCTTTTATATTTTTAATATAAATTATAAAACAATATGTATTAATATATATAAAAGTTCAACTTAAACAATGTTGGTGCTAGCTTATTGGTGTAGAGTATTGTCTCTTTGGTGAGGCATAAGGGTTTGAATCTTATAGCTTGACAACATTTTATTTTAAATGACTTTTTATCCAGATTTTTTCATTGCTTTTAAAGCCTAACTTATATAAATCCTAATAAAAGGAAAGTTGGTCGACGACATTTCGAAATTCACTTTTCAAATTCAACTCTCAAGAACATTCTATTAAAAATATTTCGTTCATTTTTCTATATAATTTTTATATTCACATTACGTATATATATTTTTGTTTGTTTTCATGTTATTTTTACATTCATATTACTCGTATAGGTTTTTAAAGTTCAAGCTAGAGGATTATTTGTTGTCACTCGTCTGGATATACGAACTCAACAAGTAAGTTTTAAAATATTCTTAGACTTTAAGTTTCGATGCTTTTAAATCTATATAGTAGAATGTAATATTCTTATTATTAATACTTTTGTAGAGTTAATTCAAACTTATATGGAGAGATATTATAAAAGAAAAATAACAATATAAACGATAGAGGCATCATCTTCAGAGAAGAAAAATGTTTTGGATTCTAGTCAATCTTATACAGAAATAAATCTAGAAGAACTACCTGCAGATCTTGGTCTAAATATTGTGAATGCAATGAATTTTGTCAAAATTTGTAACGAAATACTGCTGAAAACAAGTGAATCTAATTGGGATTTATTTTTTAGTATGATTTTTTATTTCTGTCATAGTCATGATATTGAAGTCCTTAAAATTGATGACCTATTTCTAATTCGAGGACGACAAAGACGAAAGTCTTAGCCAGATACAAATTTACATCATTATCGTGTTGAAGTTTTCTATGTCATCATTGTATGCAACTTCAAGAGCTAAATAATCATTTTACTGAAACAAATATTGAATTGCTTCTCTATATGGCATGTCTAAATCCGAGTAATTTATTTGTTTTCTTTTGATAGAAAAAAACTTAGATAACTTGCTCAATTTTACCCAAAAGACTTTTAAGCCATTGAACTCTTTATACTTGAGGATCAACTTCAAAATTATATTATTGATATGCATTCAAGTATTGAGTTTGTTGAGTTAAAAAACATATGTGATCTTGTAGTAAAAATGGTCATGACAAATAAAGACAAAGTTTATCCATTAGTTTACAAATTACTCACCTTGGTGTTGATTTTACCTGTTGTCACAATTATTGTAGAGAGAACATTTTCTGCTATGCAAATTGTGAAGACTTAATTGCGTAATCAAATGGGAGGTCAATGGATGAATTTTAACCTATATTGAAAAGGATTTATTTGATAAGTTAGATACTAAAGTTATCATAGATCGATCTCAAAACATAAAAACTCGGAGATGACAATTGTAATGTATTAAATTAGTTAATTTTTGAAGTTATGAACACTTTTTTTTTTACATTCATTTATAGATTTTTTTTGTTAGACATGTGCATATAGTGCCTCTATATAGAATTCCTGGCTCCGCTACTGTTAGAATTGACATGTTAGAAGAGTGCAACAAGCACTTCTTCAATCAATTGACCTAAGATCAAACTTGTGGAAGGTATATCGCAATAAATGAAAGGTAATTTAGAAAGTGTAACCCATTTTTTTTTTTTACGTTTATTAGTATTTGTTGGCATTCCACATTCATACTGACAAGTGGGCCCTAGTTGAAAATCTGTAATCAAGTAATATAATCTGAATGACGAGCATGAGGTGATCAATTAAACTGCGTCAAAAAATTATGTCATATCGTTATCGTTACCGTTACCGTTACCGTTATGGTTATAGTTACCATTATTATTACTGTTTCAGATAAAAAAAAATTATGAATTTTGATACATTTACTGTTACCGTTATTGTTACGGTTACGATTTGGCTCTCAGAGGTAAAGATAACCATAACGGTAATAGTAAATTTGACAAAATTCTTAATTTTAAGTAAACTCGATAAAAAATAATCTAGTTACATTTGCGATTGAGACTCGTTATGATTGACCTGTCAATGAAATTCGATTACGATTACACCAATTTTCATTACGAATGGGCAAACGTGGCCTAAGTGTTTACAAGTATGTTATAAGGAAATATGACTTTTGTCGTTTCTATTTGATCCAAAAATTTCACGATGTTATATTTTTAGTCCTATTGTTTTAATTTTTATTTCAATTTAGTCCCTAAGTTTCAAAATGTTGCTATTTTACACTTAAGGTTTGAGTTTTGGTTCAATTTGATTCCTAGGATTCAAGATCATTTACACTTTTAATCCTTTTTTTTTTCCCTAAATATTCACTTTCAATCTTTAACGTTAAGGACTATTAATTAATATAAGAAAATTAAAATAATTATAATTAATTAAGTTTCACTATGTCTTCATCAACTATTAAAAATAATTTTAAAATTTTATTTCATAATTATTTTAAAGTAATGAATAGACATTAACGTTAAAGACTAAAGTGAAAGTTGAAGTTAAAAGTATAATATCTTAAAATATAAGGACTAAATTGAAATAAAACTCAAATCTCAATAGTAAAATTATAACATTTTGAAACCTCGGAGACTAAATTGAAATCAAACTCTAAATTTAATGACTAAAAATATAACATTTTGAGATGTATGGACCAAACCGAATTAAACCCAAAATTTAGGGACCAAAAAAATATTTTTCCAAACACGAAGTAGTTTGTCTGTAGCCATAACACAAATCTAGTTTGTTTCCTTTGTGAATTCGTGGATGCTACACTCCTACATAATACAACCTTGATTTTATTTTCTTTCTTATATTAGTTGGCAAATTTAGATTTCTTATATCATGGCCCCTCTTCTTTCAAGTAATTCATAATTCACTAGCTTTCATCTCTATCGATTGAGCAACATTGACAATTATCATTACGTGTAATATTTTTTGTCAAGTTAGTGTTGCACGTATATTATTATTGTCTTACGCTCGACAATTTCTCTAGTATTGATCACAACTATAGTTACATGTATCGTTATGTTTCTCTTCTTTTTTTTTTTTATCTATAGATTAGAATAAAAAAAATGAATTTACTCCTAGAATTGTCTCGAAAGAGATTGTGTGTTAGAAAAAGCAAACTATATCATAAAAATCTAACCTAGTTGGTTGATTAGAGAATAAATCTATAATTATTTAACGCAATTAAATATTCAAGTTTTGGAAGGAATGTGGAAGTGTTTGTTAGAGTTGCCTTATTTAATTATTAAATTATGGAAATTTGCAAAGTAGGATGGAAAAGAGAGATAAACCAAAAGGAAGGAATACTATGCTCAAAAGAATGAGAAACAATATATTCTTCCTTATACTATTATATTATAAAAAATTATAATGAGTAACAACAATCATCATTATATTTGCAAATTTCTGAAAATAAATTTTGTAAATATATAACTTTTAGAACTTTTTCATGCGATAATAATTTGAACATGCGTTCATTTCTAATTCATATATCTTTAAAATATTATTTTAATACTCCAATGATATATATCAATCATTGTGGGTTGAGATACAAAAGAATTTAGACTTCACTATCTATTGTGCAGTCAAAAAATCACTCAATAAAAATCTAATATGTGATAAAAAAAATTATATGAATTATTTTTATATTTTTCTAACATTAATAGAAAAGATGATGCATGAGATTATAGATATGCTTAATCATTGTCGGATGAAAATTCAGATTCTATTTTATGTTTCATTAAATTCAATGAATATGTATTTGGTTGGTCGTCTGAATTCTGTTTCAAAAAATTGTTTCTGGATTTTATGATCTAAACAATGCAAATTTTCAAAACAACTTTCTTATATTTTCGATCTATCCAGATTTTGAATTCAAAATTTTAAAATGCAGAATTATGTTAAAAGTGACAAAAACAATAGCAATTATACTATTTCATGTTACAAACTCAATTTTTAATTTAAAATATGTAATATATTATATATATTATATGATATTCTAAAATAATAATTATACAAAAATTTTAACATAAAATAAATTCATAAACTAATTAGCAATAGTTTATATTCAATCTAGTATTTTGTGAGTAGCTAAACATTTTTAATCACATTTTTTTAAAAAAATGTTTAAATTAGAATTTAATTTTTGAATTTGCTACCAAACACATATCTGAAAACATGAAATACAATTTTGTTTTCATTAAATCTATTGGATTTCTGCTTTCAGATCGTCTACCCAATCGTTTTTGTTTTTTCTTTCTTTTTTGGGTATTTCCAAATAAATCAACAATATGAAAGGAAAAACACGTTTAAATTGACTTAAGAAAAAAATGTTTTTTTAAAAAAATCGTTAATATTTAAACACTTTTGACAAAAATTGTTGAAAATACACTTAAAAAACTATTTTAAGTGGTAGTCAAATCCTTTAATTTTTTTTTAAATGATTTATTTTCTAAAATTAAATACTTCAAAATATATTTCAAATACATCTAGGAGAATCACAATCTATTGTTAATACGTGGAAACAAAACCTTTTATTCATTTATTATTTGATTTAAAAATGATTAAAATATAGAAAACAGTGGAGAAGAAAATTGGTAATGATGGAGAATGCGCGGTGTCTTTTTAGCCTTCACATAACGCTCTTGACCTCTCAATTATTTATTATTATTATTATTATTATTATTCCTCTTCTTTTGGTCTTTTATAAATTACAATTATTTATTTCTTTTATTGACATTTTTCATGCTAAATTCTTAATTTCTATTAAATTTGGACCCACATGTCCCAAATCTCTACTTGCTCAAGTCACAAGTAAATGAAATACCACGACTTCGTCAACCTAAAATGCCAAATCAAATTATCAGTTCAAACTTATTTCAACAGGAGATTTAATTAATGTTAGTAGTCAAAAAGAAAGGAAAGAATAAGATAATTAAAGTTAAATTACAAATTTAGTGACTTAATCGAGATAACCCATTGATTTTAAATTTTATTTTATTTTTTTAGAAAATGATATATTTGATATGCAATTGAGTTTTTCATTTTTTTTCCATTTTAATAATATTTGTAAAATGGTGAAAAAATCTATAACAAAAAAACGTTTTGAAAAACAGTTTTCGTTAAACAAAAAAAAAAAAAACAAAGCGGTTGTGCTCTAGTGGTAAAGGTATTTGTATTTCGCCTTCCATACTTGTGCTTAAACCATGGAATTTGCACTATTTTTACTTTTACTACTTACTCTAATGAAATTTGCATCGTGGTCTAGTGGTTAGCTAATTCACATATAGTTTTTGCGAACTTAAATAATTGCGGAGTAGGATTTAAACTTTAAATTTTGTATTCAATAGATTAAAATATATTTAAAATTTTATAAAATTAATTAATTTAATAGATATAAATAAAATGTTTAAAGGATCCTAAGTTTTTAGTTTTATATCAAAACTAGTGCATTCTTTATTTATTTATTTTTTAATAGCTCAAAGCCCTACTAGATACTAAATTCAAAATTTAAAAATTTATTTGACATAAAATTTAAAGTATAAGAACCTATCGATACTTATAAAGTTTATTGATTAATTTGATGTAAAATCAAAAGTTTGATCTAAATTTTCATAAGTTGTGTTTTGTCTCAATTTAAATGTATCCTTTTAATTTTTAAAATTTAATCCAAGAATTTCACAAAATGCAAGAAAATGTTGATAATTTTCCTGCTTGGACATTTTTTTATATGATAAAGAGATAATAAGCCCACCACCATGGCAATCGGAATAAATTTTCTAATTGATGAGACTATATCGAGAAAAAAAAAACTAAATTATAAAAATAAATAACTAGTATTTTATTTAAGGTTGGTTAAATAATCATTCTCTTTTAAAAAATTATGTCAATTTTCTCCCAATTTTTTATAATATTATATATCTTTTTTAAATAAAAGAGTTATATTCTAAATCAACTTTAAAAACAAAAATAAATTTTTAAGAGACTATTTTTTGAGGTTTCAAAATTTTACTTGATTTTTGAATCAAATATTGATAAAAAGAAGATAATAAAACAAAAAATTTAAAAATAAAAATAATATTTATAAACTTAAATTATCAAATGAATCCTAAATTTAAATGGTAGTTGAAAGGTTTGAAACGGAAAAAATAGATAAATAAATATATATATATATATATATATATATAGAGAGAGAGAGAGAGAGAGAGAGAGAGAGAGTAAGAAGCTTCAAAATTTTGGGTAACATGTAGGAAACACGTTTGTTGGTTGTGATATTTTGAGAAGTTCTTTTTGGATTTATGTGATTGAAATTATTCAATAAAATACAATTACAATACAACTTCTCAAAAATAAATAAATAGAAAGGAAAGGAAAAAAGAATTATATATAATATGGAGCGGAATTTCGATGTAAATGATAGCATCTCTGTCCCGTGCTCTGCGCTGCAGCTGCCGCTGCCGTGATACTCACCACCAACTCAGACTTCCCTCGTTGACTGTTATGCCCATCATTACCATCCATTTTCAATTTCATTTTAATTATATATTTTTCAAATTATACTCTATAATTAATTCAAAATATTTACCCTTCACGGTCATTCAAATATTAAATTATAAATTATTATGCGACAAATATTTAATAATGGTAGTATTATTGTTTTAAAAATTATTTATAATCTCGATTTGTGACAATTTAATTGGTTTATTTTTAATTATGTGACCATTCAATTCTTGTACTATTTAATTTTTATTATAAAGATTGATGTTAAGTTTTAATAAAGTTTCTTGTATAAATAAAATAATAAATTAATTAGAGATTCGATAATTTTATAAAATACAAGTCTACATCATAGAATAATAATAATTGACATCTATTTTGATGAGATTTTTTTTACACTGTAGACTAATTTGTTACAAATTTGAACGTATAATGACTAAGTTATTATATTATAAAGTTTAGAGATTAAATTATTATAAAATTAAGAACATAGAGATTAAATCATATAAACTAAAATTTTTAATTAAATTGTTACTTTTAGGAAAATTTAGGATCTAAAAAATTTATTTTAATCTTAAAATATTGTTGTATATGTATTTTTCTATTTGCTATGGATGATAATGAGATGAGTGTAATAAAAATATTAAAATAAAAAACAATTCTTTCTACCTTCTCCCACTAATCAAAAGTCTACTACACTGCTAATTCTAAATTAAAATATATATTGGTGGTGTACTTCGGATTTCGGATGCTAAATAAAACATTTGAGGTTTTTTAGTATTATTATAAAATATAATTTTGATAAATGAATTTTGAGTTTTGTTTATTTTAATATAGATAACGGAGTCTCTATCTAATATATTTTAGTTTCTATATTTTTAAATGTCAAAATTTAGTCTCGATCTATTTAATAAATCTTAAAAACAGTTTCTTAGGTTAGTTTATTCTATTTCATAAGAAAGTTGATTTTGAAGATATAAACATTCTTTTTTAAATTTTAGAAATATAACCATATAGTGTTTGTCTCTCTCTCTCGTGAGAAAAATATGTTATCATTTAAACAATTTCAATAATAATAATAATAATAATAATAATAAACTAAATTTGAAAGGCTAAGAATGTGTTTGGAATACATTTTCAAGTTTTTAATTTAAAAAATAAGTTATTCGAAAAGAAATTGAAGTGCTTGATAACCACTTAAAATAGTTTTTCAAATATATTTTAATCAATTTTTATCAAAAGTGTTTAAATAAAAATGAGTTTTTTTTAAAAAAAAAACATTTTTTTTTCTTAAGTCAAGCCAAAAGGCCCTAAGGGTGTGTTTAATTTACAAAATAAGTCGTTTTATTAAAAATTGGAGTGGTTAGCAACCACTTAAGGTAACTTTTGAATGTAGTTTCAATAATTTTTGTCAAGAGTGTTAAATAAAAATGAGTTTATTGAAAAATACTTTTTTTAAAATCAAAGGCTAACCAGAGAAATAGAAAATTTTAAAGTTTCATTTGGTAAAAATGCAAAAAGGTTTCAAAATTATAAAAATAACCGAACGAATTTATATAATAAAAAATTTAATTAATAAATGACAAAACTACCCTAAAACAACAAAATTAAGTACAAACAATAATATAAAGATACATTGTTTAAAAAAAACTCGAATACCACAAATACATTATACCTAAACATTCTAAAACCATTAATACAATATCTAAACATTCCGAAAACAAAGATTAAAAATCATCCAATATAATCTTTAACACTCTCAACTGCCTATAGAATGCATGTATGCTAGTGGGGGTCATTAGAAACTTATGGATGCCCACAACAATGGACTTCCTTCAAGGTGAGAAAGAGCAAAGTTGATTATACCAGTGAAGTTGTTGTTGACAAGTGAATATTTGAAAAAACTACATAAAATATGATTGCGTTTAACACCAAACCAATTGTAAGAAGTATCATCGTCTTCATTCGATATGACCATTTTTCTCATAGGATCTTAAAATCCAACTTTAAACACTATCAATCCTAGAACGTCATTGTTGAAGGCGATATTTAAAGTAGAAACAAAAGCAGAAAACATGTGTGCGAGTGAAAAAGATGGCGTCTGGCAAGGGTGGTCGTCAAAAGCTAGTCAAGACTATGAATTTCAAGAAAGGGTTGCTAAGATTGATAAGGAAAAAAAAGAAATTTTGGTGACAACAAAGTGAAGAAGATGAATAAGGTGAGATTTCGGGGTTTTTTTTTTAAAAAAATCTTATTTTAATAATAAGGATGATGACGATGATGATAATAATATAATATCTTTAACATTAATAATAATCTGGACAATATATATACACACATGCATATGTTTCAAACACTTCAAGTTTAATTCCCATTTATATATTTATTTATAAGTACAACAAGCAATTTTTACGTGTTTATGTATGAACAATTGAAAACATCAAAAATATATAAAAAAAAAATCAAATTAATTTGATAACAATGTGTATAAAATAATGAAAAAAAATATTTAGATACAATTGAATTTGTAATAAACATTTTAGATAAAATCTAATTTGATAATAAAATATAAATTCACATATAATCCAAGACAAGAAAGTCAAGAGGAGTTCATTTATTTACAATTACACTATATTCGTAATTCTACTTTCATTTAAACTTCAACAATTACACTGTATTTATAATTTCATCAATCACACGACATACAAAAGAAGTCTAACTCGTTTTTAGAGACATAACAAAAACAGCAAGATTGTAAAAGTAAATATTTATTTATTTGTTATGTTTGAACATTGGATTTTTTTTTTTTTAACAGATATTTGACTTTTGTTTCATTATTTTTTCTTCTTCTTATTTGTTTTTTCAAATATTGGAATTTTTAAGTGTAAATGAAATAACATAGAAAAAAGAAAAACTAGTTTTCACATGTGATGTGACTTATCTAAAGGGTTATTAAAGTAGCGAACTGGTCCGTGGTCCCCCATCCATTGAAGAAGAAGATGTAGTAAGAAACCCCAATTCTAATTTCTGACTGGTTGCACAATAATCATCAAAACAGTCTACTAAATTTTATTTTTCGACAATATTAAATTATTAATATCAAAACCCCACCAATTCCAACACTCCACAGTATATTATATTATATTTAAATACCATATCCTTTATTTATCACCATATTGCTCCCCTTCATATAATATTTCCCATCTATATATATAAACAAATATAATATTTGCTTCTCAGTTCTCCCTACTTCCCTCCCACTCCAACTCCCACTTCACTTCCTTCCATAAAATGCAGCTTTCTACCTCTTCCTCTAATTTCTCTATCTCCACTGTGCATGTGAGAGCTTGAACAGAGAAACAAAGAAAAAACATGGCAACTTTTTGTTTTTGCAGGATTCTGATTCTCATGGCGCTCATGTTTTCTTTTGTTGACTCTGCTTGCAACACTACAGATACCCAATTCGTTTCCAAGGCTTTTCACTCTGTTTCCGCCTTCAATCTCTCTTGGATTGTTCCTAGCTCTGTGAATTTCACCAACTGCTCTGTTCTAGACATCAACCTCCCGTCCAAGAATCTCACTGGAATTGTTTCTTGGAGGTTCTTAAGAAATTTGACCCACTTACGCTCCATTGATCTTTCTAGAAACTCACTCGAAGGCTCTGTTCCGAACTGGCTGTGGGGAATCCCCACTTTGGCTCATGTCGATCTTTCCCATAATCGATTTGGAGGAACTGTTGGGTTTAAGTTATCTAATTCCAGTCATGTCTTTCCTTCTTCCATTCGGGTTCTTAATCTTTCCAACAACAGATTCTCTAATACGGTTCGCCTCTCTGGTTTTTCAAAGCTGGAAATTCTGGACCTCTCGCGAAATAATCTGCGGAATCTTCCATTTGGGTTGGAGAGGCTTTCTAATTTGAAGCACTTGGTTGTTTCGAGGTGTAACATTTCTGGGAATTTGAAGCCCATCTCTGTTCTTCATTCGCTTGAGTATTTAGACGTTTCGGGTAATTCCATGACCGGTAATTTTCCGTCGGATTTCCCTCCGCTTAATGGATTGAAGTTCTTGAATGTTTCATTAAACAAGTTTAAGGGAGTGATCAACTCCGAAAGCTACAAGAAATTTGGGAAATCAGCATTTGTTCAAACTGGGATTACTTTACTTCAAATCAAAACGAATTCCAAAAACAGAGGTAACACGAATCCTCCACAATCATCGAAACGCCCTCATCAGAACAATACCATCCAATCAGACGTACCCAATAAAGAACCAGCGAAAAAAGCCAAACCCAAATCGAAAACGAAGCCACTGATTCTTGCCCTGTCGTCTGGGACAGCAGGTTTGTTTTTAGCAGCGGCTGCTTTAGCGATATGGAGACGAAAAAGAATTATGAAGCGAAAAAACAAATGGGCAATCTCCACGCCCGTTCAAGTCCAATTCAAGATGGAGAAATCTGGGCCGTTCGCTTTCGAGACCGAGTCAGGATCATCCTGGATCGCAGACATCAGAGAACCATCTTCAGCTTCAGTGGTGATGTTCGAGAAGCCGTTGATTAATCTCACCTTCAAGGACTTGATTGCTGCCACGTCACATTTCGGTAAAGAGTCCCTTCTCGCAGAGGGAAGGTGTGGGCCGGTGTACAGAGCTGTTCTTCCCGGAGATATCCACGTGGCGATTAAGGTCCTTGAATCCGCTAGATCCGTCGCTCGTGATGAGGCTGTAGCCATGTTCGAAGACCTTTCCACACTGAAGCATTCCAATTTGTTACCGCTTTTTGGTTACTGTATTGCAGGTAAAATTTTTTTGTTGTCTGTATCTCTGTTTGACCTCTCTGTTCATCCAATTAATTCCGCTCTGTTTCTTTTCTTGAAAATTTAAACAGCGTTGTCTTTGAATGACTGATTGATTTCCGCTTACATTGTCAAAACAAACTTAGTTTCTGTGTCATTTTATCCCATTTTAGGTAAAGAGAAATTAGTATTGTACGAATTCATGTCCAACGGCGATCTCCACCGGTGGCTTCACGAGCTTCCGACCGGCCAACCCAATGTGGAGGACTGGAGTACCGACACGTGGGAAATCAACAACAATTCCACTAGTGGGTCCCATTTGTCGTTACCGGAGAAGTTAGGATGGGTGACGCGCCACCGCATTGCAGTGGGGATCGCGCGTGGGTTAGCGTATCTCCACCACGCCGGATCGAAACCGATTGTTCACGGGCATTTAGTGACGTCAAACATTTTATTGGCGGACGACTTCGAGGCTCGAATCGGTGGGTTTGGGTTACGACATGTCGGCGGGGGGAACTGCGACGACGGCGTTGAGAAAGATGTGTACTGTTTTGGAGTGGTGTTGATGGAGCTTTTGACGGGGATGCCCGGCAGTGCCAACACGGTGGTGGGAGTGAGAAAAATGGTGAGAGAGGGAAAAGCGTTAGAGGCGATTGATCCAAGATTGCGACTCGTTGGCGGGGAATCGGAGATGGTGGAGAGCCTCCGTGTGGCGTATCTATGTACCGCGGAGACGGCGGCGAAAAGACCTACAATGCAACAAGTCCTAGGGTTGCTCAAGGACATTCATCCCACACAACCCAGGGCAGACTAGTCTCAATTGACTCAATTACCCCTCGTCTGCTCGACATATTACAGGTTGTGCCACTAGTGAGTGAAAGAACGGTAATGCCCAAAAGTACATTTTGGAATTGGCCATGGCATTCCCACTCTTATTGTTGGATAATGTTAGTTATAGTTACGCCCTCAAATTTTCATTATAAAATCTCAACCTTACATTTACAAATGTTAAAATTGGACTCTAAATGATAAAACTTAAACTCTTAAACTTAATTATTATAGTTTTCCAATGATCATGTAGGTTCAATTTTTACAATTGAAAATTTGAGAGTATAATTACAGTTATTAAATAGGATGATTTTTGTAATTCATTTTTTTTTTATTAGGTAGGCTGATGCTTCTCATCCATCTTTTAAGAACTTTTTGATGGGTCATTAAAAAAATGTTGATTTGTATAGAAAAAGAGAAAAAAAAAAAAGTGGAAAGATGAGGTGGAGGGAATGGAAGTTGTTAAAATTTGTGTTGGGTTGGGTGGGGAAGAACAGGGAGGAAGGCAGAAGAATCCCACTTATTGGTTGTCTCTTCTTCCACACACCCTCCCATCATCCAATTACTTTATTTATTATTTAAACCTCATCTTCATTTTTCTTTTCCTTTTTGCTTTATTCTGTGCTCAGAAAAAAAAAAAAGAATAGAGAGATTTGCTTTATTCTTTCGTGCATGGGTTCCCTTAATTGCGATTAATAATGATGCCCTTTTTTAATTGTTTGTAATTGATTGTCTAATAAATTAATGTTGATTAAATAGATCATTAATAATGAATCATGGACTGCTGTTTGCGTGTTTTTATCAAGAAAAAAGTATGGTACTTTTTTATCATTACAACTAAATATTGTGTTGTACTTTTTTTTTCTTCAATAGACGTTTGAAACAAAACTACTAGATCTGTCATAATTTTTTTAATTACATTTCAAAATATGTATATATATATATATATATATTTAATTTCAAGCCTATTGGTTTAATTTTGTTTTTGGGTCTCTTTATTGAAGTTTAAAGATGTAAAAACTTTTGAAGAATAAATAGTGAAAATATTAATTTAAATTCATAAATTTTGGTGTCATTTCAATTTAAATACCAAACCAATAATTATATCAATTTTAATATTGAACTTTCAATAATTGATCTTTTATCAATTCAATCCCTAAACTTTTATAAGCAAATCAATTTAGACTTAATCTATTTTTTTTTTCTTTTAAATTGTCTGTGCATCAATTCTTTTAGCTCATTTTATTAATTCGACATTTGAAGTAGTCTACTATAAATAACACACGTAAAGATTGAATGCATGGGCGATTTTTTAATTCAATCTTAATAAATTGTTGAAATTGATTCGCACTTACAAGTTACAACAATTTAGAAGTTTAATTAAAACAATTATATGTTTTACACAATATTTTTCAATATAAGTCTAGAAGAGGGTGTTAATTGATATAATTACGAAAATTCAAGGTTTAAATTGGTATATTTATTAATTCATGACTTAAATTGATTCAACTTTCAAAGTTTAAAGTGTAAATTATCATTATTATTATTATTTTGAATAATTATATGCTTGATTCTTAAGATTTGACTTTTGTTGTACTTAGATTCATGAATTTTCAAGCTCGACATTTTAGACATAAAAAAATTAACATAATCTTTTTTTTTTTTGGTTCATACCATCAAAACCTTTGTTACACAGAGTACACTGAATATGTTTTTTCTAATTATTATTTATAATATTGATGTGGCATCAATTCATTAAAAGTATATTTTTAATTTTTGAGTCGTTACCAATATAACAATGAGACTCAAAGTATTTATAGATATAAATATAACACAATACAAAAAAATTGTATAGATAACAAAATTTAGATTTTCCTTTCGAAGTCTATTAGTGATAAAACATATGGCTAATAGGGGGTCTATCACGGATATACCCACCGGTAGAAATCTATCAGTAATAGAGTCTATCACTGATAGATTTTGTTTTGTTATATTTATAATTCTTTAAAAAGATTATCATAGATTTAATTATTATACCTAAAAAAAAGTGCTATCGAACGGAATTACCATCTAATTCTTTTAACTAAAAAATGTTACACAACATAAAATTGAATTATAAATTAAAAAAACGTCATCTTTCATCTTCAATCATCTTTCTCTTTCGCATCCTCTCTTTCTCTCTATCACCTTTCATTTTCTATTTCCTTTTCCTTCCCTTCTTTATTTATTTATTTATTTATTATTTTTTGTGCCATTCTTCTTCTTTCTCTGCTTCCTCTTCCTCTTTCTTTCTTTCTCTTTTCCTTCCCATTCGTTATCACAAGCTGAAACTGAGTTGGGAGAGAAAAAAGGAAAAGGAAGAATAATAGAAGGAAGAGGAAAGAGAAAAGGAAGAAATTTTATATTTATTCTTCGTTTATGGAATTAATATTGGAGAAAAAGTGAAGATGAAGAACAACAGGTTTTTCCCCTTTTGAGTTAGTTAAATATTACATTTTTATTTTATTATTTAATTTGTTATAAGTTAAACTTATTAAGTAAATTATTTTTTTCAGTACAAATTGGAAAACAAGAAAAAAGGAAAAAGAGATGGTGTCAAATTTTGGTTTATTTAAATTGGTAAGATTTTTTTTTAAAGAAATAAACTTATTGATTAGAATCAATGTCAGTTCATAATTGTCATCATGACTCATATTATGTCGATTAGAAATTGGCATCGTACTTAACTGTCATCGTTGTATGTATGATGACATGAATATGATGTTAATTCCTAACCGTATCATATGAAACCACGATTGAATGTTATGATAGGATGACAGTTTACAATTACTATCCTAAACAATCGCCATTGTATAAATACAATGGTAGAAGAGTTGATGGCGGTTTTAAACTGCCCATCATATCTTAAGATGACACAAGATATATGGTGATTTGTAATTTACCATCATATGTATACGATGACAGTTCATAACTGATATTTAAAACCAAAATTATTTGAAGAAGTTATCATAATGTGGTTGATAATTTTGTAATTTTTAAATGTCTGGAGAGAAATCATGAAAGTACTACATTTTTGTATTCAATAGTTATAAAGTATAAATATATATTAAGAGACAATCCCATTAAATAATTTATATTTTTACAACCCTAATATTTTTCGTTTCTTTTTAATTTAGTACCACAATTGGAATTGCATGATTCAAATTTAGAATATACATACGCTTGATCAAATAGTGTACATCCTATATGAATTGAGGCAATTATGTTGGTTGTTTAATGATTTATTTTTAATTGTATACATGTAGTGGCCGAGAGGTTACGTGGCTAAGTGATTTGATTGTGATATTGATAAAAAAAAATCAAATTATATAGAGATAAGTAGTTGATAATTGGAATGGATTGCTTTTGGTTTTATTTAGTGAAAGGAAAGGGGAATAAAATAAATAAAGGAGATGATATATATGCATGTGTGGGTTTCGTTTAGAGTTACGTGCTTGGACTGCTTTTTACAACACCATACTTTGGATTGAGTCTCACCTATTTTTCAAATTTGACCATTTCTGTTTTGTAGTTTCTGTCGTGTTTTTTTCTACCTATTTCCTCGCATTTTCATGGGTCGTCATCAACTATTCCTACTCCCTTCTTAGAAAAACTCGACGGTTCTTTGAATACATCTATCTTGATGCATTCCAAGTATAGTTTAATGAATTTTTATTTTATAAAATATAATTTTTTTAAATTTTTATTTTTATTTTTATAGAGGAGTAGAGAGTACGAGTGATAGGACTGCATCTAATAATAAATATTTCGATTCTTAATTTTTTATTAATCTTAAAATATTGTCGGAGAATGATTCAATCTTAATGAGGACTTAAAGTCAACATTTTCGTACAGGAATAATGTTGTTAAATTGTTTGACAAATTTTATAAGCTATTATTTATTACATATGGGCAAAATTACGTGGCATTTATTAGTTCATACACTTCTATTTAGTGGGGTAGTCCACCGAGTACAGAAGTTAGTCCACTCATATTGATTAGGGAATTGTGGGAGGGAGGGGTAAAGAGATGTATTATATTACCTTTTCAAAAATAGCCAACCGGTAAATCAAATACCCATCGAAAGAGAAGTGTATTTGAAAATGGGATTCAAAACATAATCACAACTAGCTAACCAGCAAAATTGGATTAAAAAAATATAAAAAAATCAAATCTTGGTTAATAATAATTTTAAAAATTATTCTATACTCTAGCATTTTAAGATTGAGACATTCAATTTCATTTGCCTTATAAAAAAATAAGGTTATGGAACCTTCTTTGACGGCTTCTTGTATCATAAATGATAGTCCTTCGATAATCAAAAGGAAAAGATAAGGAAAAAGTGGATCTCCTTGTCTAAGACCCATTTAGGATCAATAACATCATTTGCTTCACTATGAATCAAAATAAAGAAATTAGTAATGTGTTGCATTCCATGATAAACTGAATAAAAGACTAAGCAAAACCAAGTTTCAAACATGATTTCTTGAAGGAAAATCCATTTTGCCCTATCATATGCTTTATTTAAGTCGAGCTTTATGGATGCATACCCATTCCTTCCATTTTTTAACTTTTGTATGGAATAATACATTCATGACCTATTATTATGTTGCCGAGAATAAATCTTCCGGTAACAAATGCTAATTGTGAAGGTGAAATGTTTTTTTTCCTAAGATTCCTTTCAGTCTATTGGCAATTACTTTACTAACTATCTTGTAGTTGACATTACAAAGGCCCCGAAAATCACTTACAGGAGATTGATTTGTTATTTTTGGAATAAGAGCGATATGATTAGCATTACACTCTTTAATAGATTTACAACGTTTTTGCAAAATCCAGCTTTCTTCAAATTTGAAAGATTTGCCTTTCTTCTTTGGTGGCTTCATATTTTCATTAAAAAATGACAATTCAATTAGTCTATGATTAGAAAAAGGTCAATCAAGGTTTCACACTCCCAAAAAAAGATCAAAAGAATCAGTGCACAAGAATCTGTCAAGTCTCTTCCAAATTCTAATTCCTCCTCTATTTTCATTCCATGTAAATTTTGGAACTTTGAAACCCATATCCATTAGATTACAATCATCAATTGCCTCCATGAAATTATTAGCAAATGACATTCTTTTGGTAGAACCACCATATTTTTCGTCATTCCACAACATCTCATTGAAATCTCCAGCAATGATCCAAGGCTCATCATTTCTTCCTGTAAGCAAAAATATATCATTAACAGTATGTATAGGGGTATAAATACAATACCAACCGACCAAAAATAGGACCTATAGGACCTAGAATGACTCTAACTATCATAAAACTTCTCTAACCAATAAGACTAAATATATATAAAATTATACATTCACATCCTCCTTCAAACTCAAGGTGGTAAAGTAGGAATCAACTTGAGTTTGTTAAACAACTAAAGGAAGCGTACGAGTGAAAATATCAATTGGTTGTTCAGTAGTGGAAACAGATCGTAAAAGAAGAGTGTTACTCAGGAGATGGTGACAAACAAAGTGACATGTATTTTCAATATGCGTGGTGCGCTCATGAAAAACATCATTGTGAGCACTCTGGATGGCATTGTGATTGTCATAGTGAAGGATAGTCACAGACGGTTAAGGGGCTCCCATATCAACAAGAAGCCAACGTAGCCATAATAATTCTAATGTAGCATCAACCAGGATGCGATATTTAGATTCCGTACTAGAACAAGAGGATACAACACTTTGTTTTTTACTCCGCCAAAAAATAAGAGAGTCACTAATGTAGAAATAGTAACCTGAGGTAGAACGTCTATCAGCAGGATCACCCGCCCAATCAATATTAGAGTAGCCAGATAATACCAGGGATGACTATGAAGAGAACTGAAGTCCATATCCCAGAGTACCTTTGACATTGTGAATAATACGGAGATCAATAGTAAAATGCAGTCCTAGGAGCAACCATGAACTAACTAACAATGTGAACAACATATGCAATATCCGGTCGGGTCACAGTAAGATAAATGAGACTACCAACTAATTGCCGATAAAAGGGTGGCATATTCAAGAGGAACACAATCAAAAGAGGTCAAACAAACATTCGGATCCAGTGGTGTTGATAATGTGATTGAGTCAGTAATACTAGATTGAGCTAGGATCGTATCCATCAGAGCGAGATGAGAACACAAGGCCAAGAAAATAACTGAGTGGACCCAGATCTTTCATCTCTAAGTGTTTTCCCGGATAGGTTTGCAAGTCAGATATAGCCTAAGGATCCTTGCCTGTAATGATCATATCATTAACATAGAGAAGAAGAAGAACAATACCATGAGGGGTCTGTCGTGTAAAAAGAGCGATATCGTGGGAACTGGAACTAAACTGAAGTTGGGTGATAATAGAACTGAATGTGGAAAACTATGCTCGCGAGGCTTGTTTTAGACCATATAAGGCTCATCGGGGACGACACACTTTTTGAGGTGGATGAGTCGTGCTAGGTGGAGGTTTCATATACACCTCTACAGCTAAAGTTCCATTGAGAAATGCACTTTTAACAACCAACTGTAGAAGAGGCCACTATTTAGCAACGACAACAACTAAAAGACTTCAGATAAATGTGAAGGAAATCAGACATAAGGATTTCCATGAGCAGCGGAAGGATTGTTTTAAATTCTATTTGAGTTGAACATAAATAATTACAGTACAAGAACGAAAACTAACAGGTCATGTATAACACGAAATTATAGCATGCTTAAAAAGAATATCAAGGGATATAGTATGCGTACCTTCAAAGAACCATTCTTCAAACTCCCTCGATCAATCCAATGCGTCCAAGAACAACAATGAATCCCTCGAACGCAACGACCGATACAACACGATCACCAGCACGAATAACACGAACAACCAAAAACTTCTCGAACACAATCGAGTTGAGTGAGGACACCACCACAATGGTTATCTTAGTGTTCTCAGTATGAGAATCCAGGATTGTGGGCTCTATATGATCTTGACTTTGAGGAAGGGACCCATAGAAACTATCTACCTGAGACTATCCCTTGGCCCGTAGGTCCTGACACAAGGTTAGAATTCTAACTCTAGACAACAATCGTGTAGAAATCGAGCAAGTGAGAGATAAGAAGTTGTCTATCATATAGACGATATACTCGATCGTGTAGTAAATGGCAGCCTATCGTATAGACAAAACCATGCGATCGTTTAGCTATGATCGGTTGATGAACTATCGTATAGTCAAAGTCCACGATCGTTTAGTCTCTCTATAGCTATCGCTTAGTGAAACACTTTCACTATCTTTCTTCGTGAATTCTTTCCGAATTGAGTAACTTCTAATTTTAGGAAAATATTTTTCCTTTTATCTAATGGTTACCATAAAACCACCAATGACCTCTCACTCAATTGGTTATTAGAGAAAAAGATTTAATTATCAAATAAATAATATTATTATAAATAAATATGATAACCAACTTACCATATTATATTTATAACCTATAGTTTTAATATTTCTTCTCATGAAACATACAAACCATAGTTCTTTTTTCTATTTTATGGTCCTTAATGTAAATCATATTTACATTAATCTTGCACTTGATATATCTCATACATCACACCAATTATATCATATATAATTGAATTTCCTCTTGCTAATTTGAATACTTCAAACTAACCCCAAGAACTGATTCTCAACTTGAATCCATTAAGCTACCAATTGGATCTTATAGACCTGTAGCTTGAAGCTCCAACGGTACGTGAATAACTGACTAAACTCTTTAGTCACGGGATCCACCATCCGTTAACTACCGGGCACTCCATTAAAGTCCAAAAACTGCATTCTTTTCACTACAGATATATTTCTGTGTCCATATCAACCAATCAACAGTATGATAACCCTTCACAGATCGCTCATAAGTACAGTTGGACCAATTTACCATTTTGCCCATGTGGTTACATCTAACTCCTTAAGTACCACTGATTTCTCTAATGAACATAAGTCATAGTCCTACTATGACTGAGTCCCCTCTTCCAAATAGAGGATGTGGCCACTATATTTAAGACTCGGAATCAACCTTTAAGGGAGCAATCTAACTACTTACCCTTGCTTTGAGGAAGGAGTGAATTCCGTCTTATGTAACTGAGTTCTCAGCTCCCCAATCAGACAAATCCCCAAAAAGGTAGGCTTGTTGAGTTGACAATTTGGCCACTCTCACCCATAGTAATCAAAGGACCGCCCTCAAAAGCAGGAGTTCCCAAAACACTCAGGATTAAGGTCATGTCACCTATGGTCGTTTAGGTGAGAAGTAAGTCTCAAGTATCAACAACGTTATATAAAGAGACGAATCATCTCGTGGTCTGGTCTTATACAAACTCTTTGTATAAGACACCCCCGCTCGCATGTCTCCACATGAATGGTCAGGATTAGCCCATCTGTAGTAGTTTACAGCACTTGCAAACCTCTGCAAAGCGGACCGTATCCGTAGTGTCACCAGAATAAAGTATCCCTCCTATATCCTTATACTACAGACCTATTTGGTTATTACTTAAGGCATGATCCACTTGTATATCTCATATACATGCTTAAGTTTACATACAATAACCATGAATCTTTGTTTATTGGATACGAGTAAATGCAAATAAAATAACTCTTATTTTATTCATAACAATATGTACAATGTTTACAAACTATGAGACTCCGGGAGAATTAGGACACCAATCCCAACAAAATGTTATTCGAGCTATTGGAGCAAATGTTTCTTCATAGTCAATGTCGTATTCTTGAGAGTAACCTTTTGCAACAAGTCGAACCTTATAACGTTCAATAGAGCCACCAGATTGTTTTCTTATTTTATTGAACCCACTTACAATAATAGGTTTCTTGCCCAGGGTAAGATCAACGTAATCCTAAGTATGAGTCTTTTCTAACCCTTGAAATTCCTCATCTATTGCTCGCTGCCAAAGAGGGTACTGCTAGCCTCATGATACAATGGCGGATCGACTGAAGATGGAATAGTGAATAAACAGTGAAAATCTTGAAGATGAGGTGGAGGTTTACTTAGCCCAATAGAACGACGGACAGGAAAGACTGGGACAGGTTCAGAATCAGCAACAGAAACAGATGGTGATGCCAGACTTAAAAAGATGTTGAGATGGCTGAGAGGTTGTGTTAAAGGACAAGTACCATTGGAATCTATATTTGAGTAAGGGAGGGGGGAGATAATGGTGGAATCCTATGTTGAGTCGGAGAGAGGAGAGATAGGGGTGGGTGGATCAAGGTCAGGAAAAAGGGCACGGGAGGGATCAGTAAAGAAAAGAGGAGAATTAGGCAGAGGGGTATGGAAGGAGGAGATACGGGAAAACATATGATATTCCTAAAAAAGTAACATGATGGGAAATATATAATCGTTTATAGACAGGATCCCAATGACGAAAACCTTTATGCTCAGTCCCATACTAAGGAAACGGTATAGTTAAGCACGAGGTTCAAGTTTGGTATGCTCATAAGGATTAAGAAGAACAAAACAGACATGACAAAAAACTTTAAGATGAGAGTAAGAGGGATGAGTACCGTAGAGACATTCAAAACGAGAAATGTTTGGAAGAACAGAGGAAGGTAGACCATTAGTGACATAAACAGAATTAAGTGTAGCTTCACCCAAAACTTTTCAGGATAAGAAGCAGAAAGAAGTTGAGCACAGACAGAATCCAAAATATGGCGATGTTTACGCTCCGCTCGACCATTTTGTTGAGAAGTGTAGGGCAGGAGCGTTGAACAAGAGTGCCTTTTTAGGTGAGAAAAGAAATAAAAACGGGGTCCTTGTACTCTATTGATTATTTGTACGAAGGATTTTGATGGTTTGAGAAAATTGTGTGTGAACCACTTAGCAAAGGCAATGTAGATTTGGGATAAAGCAGAATGAGTTTTTAGAAAATATATTCAAGTAAAACGAGAAAAATCATCAATGAACAAGACGAAGAATCGAAAGCCATCAACAGTGGGAGTAGGAGCAGAACCCTAAATAGCCAAAAGGTACATCACAAGAAGACGAGAAATGGGGAGAGGATAAAGCAGGTTGCTTCGCAAGTTTACAATTGATACAATCGAAGGGAGAAAATTTTGAAACATTATCTAAATTGTCAATAGAAACTAACTTGCAAAGTTTTTTAGAGGAAGCATAACCAAGACGCAAGTGCCATTGATATAGGACATAGTCAGTGATAGGAGTAGAGATAGGTTGAGAGACGGAAGAGATAGATCGAGAAATAGGAAATTGAAGAGAGGTGAGCTCAAACAATCGTCCTACCTTGCGTCCCGTACCAACTATTTTTCCGTTTGCGGATCCTGAACCTAATAACCACGAGGAGAAAAAGAGAGTTAAACCAAGATCACATAGTTGATGAACAGAGGCAAGATTGAAATTCAAATTGAGGATATATAGGTATGTGGAAGAGTTAAGATCGGACTAACAACAACACTAATATGAGAAATGGACATGAAATTCCCATTAGCGGCATAAATGGAGGGCAAAGATAGAGCAGAAGCGGGGAAAGGCATCAGGGAAAGATTATAGGTCATATGATTGCAACAAGTAGAGTCAAGAAGCCAAGAATTACCTAATTTGGCTGCAAGGGCAGAGAAGTTCGAGAAAATTACATGTTCTAGGAAGTCGAGAATGGTATGGATTGGAAACCTAAGAGGATAAGGGTCGTTATAGAAAGAGGCAGCTACAGCAACAAATGAAGAATCAACATGAGACAAATTCCTTGATTTGATGGATCTATTCGGGGGTCGAGGTGGTCGAGTAGGACAATTGATTGAAATGTAACCACGCTTGTGACAATACCTGCACTTAATGATAGGACAATTAAGAACGATATGACCATGTACTGCATAATTCTTGCAGGGGAGCAAATCAAGAGACCTCTCCATTCTGAAGAAGAATAGTTTGAGCAATCACAATGGGTGAACCAATGCAGTCCAGGCGGTTTAAACAAAACAAAAAAGAAACAACTGATCAGATCGGCTCAACAGAAGGTATGGCTTCGATCAACTTTGTGCGGCTCAAGATATGCCTCAGCTTGGCTCGGTTGAGATAAGGCGCGGTTTGACTTGGGTTTGGTTCGGTGTGGGGGTCGACTCAGTCGGGAGAGTGGCACGAATCGACTGGAGAATATAAGTCGGGTCGGGGTCAGATGAGCGAACTGGATTGAGGTAAATGCGCTGGATCAGATGGGCAAAATGGGTCGGGGTAGGTAGGTTATCTGGATCAAAGTCTAAAGTTTCATCGGGTCAGGCGCATGCGTCGGGTTAAATGGATAGATCTAGACCGAGGCTGATTTGGAGACTATGGGACGAAATGTAGGCGAACGCCGATCGGAGCATACCAGATCTGAAGGGATGGAACGAAATGATTAGATATAGGATGAAACAACCAGATTTAAAGAGCTGAAACGAGACATGAGTACACTGATCAGAGTAAAAACAGTAGCGACGTGAAATCCGATAGGCGAGCGTGGGGGCAGTGGCCTTGAAAAAAGATGGCCCTAATTTTTCATTTAAGACTCTAACGGAGCATCATGACAGACTTGGTTTTCGAGGAAGGAGGGCCGGATGAAGGTACGACAGAGAGAACCGATGGAGGTGCCTTGAATCGTTGGAAGAGAGGCTAAAACAAAAAAAAATGAAAATAAAACTATAGAGTGGCAAATGGTTTCAAAACATGGTTCTAACACCATGTAAGCAGTGTATTTATCAAAAGTATATCATTTACAGTAGTGTATAGGGGGTATAAATCTAGACCAAAAATAGGATCTATAAGACCTAAAATGACTCTAACTATCCTAAAACTTCTCTAACCAATAAGACTAAATATATATAGAATTATATATTCACACTTCCTTGCAGTTTTCTCATCAAACTCTATGATAAGTGTTTATTTTGAGTGTCAGGATAACCGTAGAAGCTGTAAATCTCACTTCCCCATTCCATTCCATTCAACTATCAATATGATTCAATGAATAAGAAATGATTTCTACTAAAATATCATCTTTCCACAATAAACATAATCTTCCCTTCACATCATCACTTTTAACTATTAAACATCCTTTAAATTTGCAAGCTAACCTCAGTCTTCATGTCACTTCCACTCCATTTTATTCTCTGATAAAAACACCACCAAGGGATTACAAATATATATTTGTGAATGCCTTTAATTTTGTCACAATGGGCTTGGAAAGATCTTGCTTCTGCTCATGGGTTCTCTTGAATAAGAGTTCCTTCAATTGGTATCAAAGTCAGATTATGATATTCCAAATCCATTGATGTATAGAATTGCATTTACATTGTTGGTGGGTGTAAAGCATGTCTACATTCTGTTTAAGTGTTAAATATGTTTGTGGAGGTGGATTAATGGAGTTTATAGGATGATTGCCTTCGGTTATTAATTTCTTTTACATTTTCAAAGTTAATTGTAAGGGTCCCTGTGTTTTTGGGTATATTAACTTGTTATCGAGTATGTAATTTAAAGTGTTTGAGTCGCTCATGATGAAGCTTCAAGGCATGGTGATGCACATTACTTCAAAGAAGAAGAATACCACGCGTTGGTCAGATCGTGTAAACGATGGGATAAGCGATCGTTGAGTATGGGATACTCGGTTGCAAGGTAGACGTGTGCGCGTTAAACGATCATGTAAATCAGCATGCTTCATCGCATAGTTATTGACTACATGATTGCTTAGAAAATGTTACTTATCACTTGTTTTTTGATCGTCTAGACGATCATGCTTCATAGCATCGTAGTCGTTTACATGATCGTTTAGACTTGCGTTTGAACTTAGTGCACTGCATGATCGAGTAGCCTTCATGCTTCATCGGATAGTCAAAGGTGTTTGATCATTGCTAAACGATCGTGGTTACATGACCCATTTTACTAAATGATCAAGAAGAAGACTTCGCCCAGACGGTTTAAGACCTGGTTTGCTTGTGAACCGATTTGCTCGATGGTTTAAATGTAATAAATAGGTTTAATTTCCATTTTTAGGCTAATCATCCCGGTTCATTAATTTGTGAATGTACATAAGATGTATGTTTTATATATGTCATATAATATGCCATATAGTTTCATAGATTATGCATTGGTCATGCATCATCTCTATATTGTAAGAGTTATGATATAGTAGTTTGCATGATTAAATTACTTAAGAGCATGCTCATGCATCATATAATATAAGAGTTATATTTATGCATGCATTAAGCATATTCATGCATCATCTTTATATTATAAGTGTTATAGTATAAGGGTATATGGAAGCATGTTTGCTTAGTTCATTACCAAGTATATAAGAGTTATATATAGTAATGAATGGACATTTCATGAAGCGCGACACACAGGTTAAATTTATAAGAGTTATAAATACCTAGTTTTGCTTAGCAATGTGAATGGTTTTGGTTGTTTATTTAATATATAATGGAAATTAGAACTAAAATCAATAAGAAAGACATGCATGCAAACTTAGGCTTGAATCATGTTTTAAAAGAGTTTTAAAATTTGATGGAGATAGACCTAGGATCACGGTTCTAATGAGATTCGAAACCTTAGGTTTAATCTTTTAATCAGTTTAATAGGATTAAATCTGTATCAAATCTATCTATAAGGGACCTTTTGTCTAAGGAAAGTTCTGTTTAGGTTGGTGTACTTAAGTTAATGGAAACGGAACACCCCTACCTGGAAAGGTGAATTAGATAGATTTGATGCATGCATGAAATTTTGATGATAGTCCATTAAAGAGTTTAATGAGACTTGATTTGAACTTGTTTAATTATCAAGGACAAGAGTTGTTTTTTAGCACATTAAACTTACACTTAGATAAAATCAGTAGCCGAGTTGTCTAAGTTAATGAATCCTTAGGTAGAACATTCAGTGGAAGATACTTGGGGTATATGATTCTTCACTTAAACCTCTTCACATTTCTCTTTAATGTTCACACCGTGAGATCTATCCTTAGCCTCGAGGCACCCTGGGAGTGTTCCTCTAAAGAATGGTGTTTGGGTATGTCAATACCAAGGTGAATGGAGAGAATATTCATAGTAAGTGGGAGCGAGACATGTGACAACATATCCCACGGTCTCTCTCATTAGGTTGGATAACGTTTTCTACATCGCCTCGAGGCATCCTGGAAGTGTCCCCCTCGAGATTGTGCCTGTTTGTAGGCTATCCTAAAGGTACAAGGGAGGAGGAGGGCGGTTACTTTTATGATCCTAAGGAAAATAAGGTGTTTGTGTCGACAAACGTTACCTTTCTGGAGAAGGATCATATGAGGGAGCACAGTCCACGTAGTAAAATCATGTTGCGTGAACTTTCCAACGAAACTACTGAAGCTTCAACAAAAGTTGTTGAAGGGTCTACTCCATCAACAAGAGTTGTTGATGGAAGTTCATATGGTAGGTCAGAACCACCTCAAGAGTTGAGGGAATCTCAATGTAGTGGGAGGGTTGCGAACCCACCTGTTCGCTATATGGGTTTCACTGAAATCCTAACTATGGTAGTCGATGACAAGGTTGAGGATCCGTTGTCTTATCAGAAGGCAATGAAAGATGTTGATCGGGATGAATGGGTCAAAGTCATGGATCTCGAGATGGAGTCTATGTACTTCAACTCAGTATGGGATCTTGTAGATCAACCTGATGGGGTTAAATCTATAGATTGTAAATGGATCTACAAGAGGAAACGAAGTGCTGATGGGAAGGTGCAAACCTTCAAGGCTAGACTTATGACAAAGGGTTATACCCAGGTGGAGAGAGTTGAATATGAGGAGACTTTCTCGCATGTTGCCATGTTGAAGTCTATCCACATCCTCCTATCCATTGCCTCATATTATGACTATGAGATATGGCAATCAAGACTGCCTTTCTGAATGGTATTCTTGAGAAGACCATTTATGGTGCAACCCTAGGGATTCATAGCCCAAGGTCAAGAGCAAAAAGTTTGCAAACTAAATCGGTCCATTCATGGGTTGAAACAGACATCTTGATCTTGAAACATTGGATTTGATACTACGATCAAATCTTACGACTTTGATCAAAACATTAATGAACTTTGTGTCTACAAGAAAGTCATCAACAGTTCAGTAGTTTCCTAGCGTTGTGTGTAGACGATATCCTACTCATTGGGAATGATGTAGGTTTACTGACATCAGTTAAGAACTGGCTAGCGACCCAATTCCAAATGAAAGATTTATGAGAGGCTTAGTTTATTCTTGGTATTTAGATCTTTTGGGATCAAAAGAACAAAGTGCTAGTGTTGTCACAGTCATCGTACATTGACAAGATGTTGATCAAGTACTCGCAGAACTCCAAAATCGGCCTACTGCTTTTTCGACATGGAGTTACATTGTCTAAGGAAAAGTGTCTTAAGACACCTTAAGAGGTTGAGGAGATAAGACGGTCCCTTATGCATCTAGTGTTGGTAGTTTGATGTAGGCGATGTTGTGTACTAAACCGGACATCTGCTACGCTGGGGGAATAGTCAGTAGATATTAGTCTAATCGAGGATAGAGTCACTGGACCGCTGTCAAGAACATCCTCAAGTATCTTTGGAGAACGAGGGACTACATGCTCGTGTATAGATCTAAGGATTTGATCCTTGCTAGATATACAGGCTTGAACTTTCAGACTGATATGGATTCTCGAAAATCCACTTCAGGCTCAGTGTTCACTCTAACAGAAGGGCTGTAGTGTGGTGAAGCACTAAGCAGGGGTGTATCGCTGACTCCATGATAGAGGTCGAGTATGTAACAGCTTGTGAAGCTACTAAGGAGGCCGTTTGGCTCAGAAAGTTCCTGACTGATCTAGAAGTTGTTCTAGACATGTCTAGGCCTATCACCCTTTATTGTGATAATAGTGATGCTGTGGCGAACTCCAAGGAGCCTAGGAGTCATAATCGCGACAAACATATAGAGTAGAAGTATCATCGAGGGGACGTGATAGTCACGATAATCGCTACGGAGCACAACGTTGCTGATCCGTTTACAAAGGCTCTCGCGACTATAATTTTTTAGGATCACCTTTAGAGCATAGGTCTACGGGGCTGCCCACGACTGGACTAGGGCAAGTGGGAGGTTTTGTACTGGGCCTCAGTGCCCTAGTTTATTGTTTTGAACTTGTTGTTATCTTGTACACCCACTCGCTTTAGGACAAGTGGAAGATCGTTGGGTTTATGTTCTAAATCTTATAGGATTCTGTAGTTTTTAAACACTTGTACGAACAAACGCTTGTAATGTAATAGTATGAGATATTTTCTTCACTGTTGTCTATAAAATATGAGATATTTTAGTTACATTCACCATAAACCAATAAACTAAGATCCCTAGTTATCATTTTGACTTAAGCATGTATGTAGAGACATACAAGTGGATCATGCCCTAAATGGTCTGTAGTATATGGATAAAGGAGGGAAACCTAATCCTGGTGACACTACAAATATGACCCACTTTAAAGATGTTACAAGTGTTGTAAAGGTCTACAAATGGTCTGATCCTGATCATTCATGTGGTGACATGCGAGTGGGGGTGTCCTATACAAAGGAGTTTGTATAAGATCGGACCACAATGTGTTTAGTCTCGTTATATAATGTTGTTTATTACAGAGGCTTTCATTTCACTAGGATGGCCATAGGTAACATGACCATAATCTAGTGAGTTGGGAACTCTTGCCTATGAGGGCGTTTGATTTGCATGGGTGTGAATGACCAAATTGATGACTCAAACCTACCACCTTGGAGATTCGTCTGATTGGGGAGCTGGGAACTCCCAAGATGAAATTCAATTCTTCCTCAAAGCAGGGGTAAGTAGATAGATTACTCTCTTATGGGCTAATTCCAGGGCTTGAACGATGTGGCGCCACACACTTTCTCATAGCCCGAGAGGTGTTCACTTATAATAGGACTATGATGTATTGTTCATTAGAGGAATCAGTGGTACTTAAGAAGTTGGATGTAACTACAGGGGCAAAACGACAAATTGGCCCAGCTATACTTACGAGCGATCTGTGAAGAGTTATCATACTGTTGATTGGTTATATCCAATGGACATAGAAATATATCTGTAGTGAGAAGATTGCAGCTGGTCTTTAGTGGTGTGCCTAACAATTAATGGATGGTGGATCTCGTGATTAAAGAGTTTAGTCAACTATTCACGTACCGTTGGAGCTTCAAGTTACAAGTCCATCAGATCCCCTTAGTAGCTCAATGGATTCAAGTTGAGAATCAGTTTTTGGGTTAGTTTGAAGTGTTCAAATTAACAAGAGGGAGTTTGATTATATATGATATGATCAAATTGGTTCAATTATATGTGATATAATTGATATGATGTATGAGATATATTAATTGGAGGAATTTGATATAAATATGATTTATATCAATTAAAGGATAAAACAACTATGGTTTAAATATTACATATGATGTGATTTTAAAACTGTAGATTATAAATATAATATGATAAGTTAGTTAGTATATTTATTTATAATTAAAACAATTATATGATAATTGTGGGTGGTTTCTCCATTAACCGTGAAAGTGGGAGGTTATGTTCAGTTTTCATAACTGAAGGATAAAATGAAAAGTGTTTTCATTTTTGTATGAGATCGCTTCATTAAGTACTTTTACTAATCATTTAGCTGACTAGAGACTACACGATAACCTTCTAAGTGAGAGCCTAAACGATCGTGTAAAGCGTCTTTTACTAAACGATCGTATAGACGATCCAGTGTGATTTACTAAGCGATCGCGTGTCAAGCGAGATTTACTAAACAATCAAGCATTTTAGTCTATGCGACAGACAATACATTCTCCCACTTGCTTGATCGTATAGTTCGGTCGTTGCTTTCCTCCATCCCTCTACCAAATCCAACAAAGTCCACACCTCCTGGATTCTCACTCTGAGAATACCAAGGTTACTGACTGGTGGTGTCTAAGGGTATTTGTTCGTGGAGAAGATTGTTCGTGATCTATGCGACAACGTGAGATTGGCTAGATGATTGTAGCGAAAGCGAGAGATTGCTATTCCAGTTCTTCACTAGAGCGAGAGATCTTCATAAGGAACGTTCTTCAAAGGTAAGTATCTCACTCCTTTAATTTGTATTTAATTATGAAAGCATGTTGTAATTTGTTAGAAGATGTATAACTGTTCTGTATGTTTGTGAATGTCTTTAATTCTGTCACAATGGGCTTGGATCTTGCTTCCGCTTATGGTTCTCTTGAATAAGAGTTCCTTCAAAGTCGATAGCTCTTACCCAAAAGGTCGATTGAAACTGTATTCTAAAATTTTCATTTCATCTTGCGGGTACTCCATTACATTAAGAAATAATTCAAAAGTCCAATGCTCGTTCTTCATTACCCATTCTCTATTTTCCAATGAAGAGAATTTAAACAGGAACAAATTTCTTCCAACATCTTCAATATGAAAATTCTGTAACAATCTCCATGCTCTTGCTAATACATTTCTTAGAGCATTTATCGTTATGATCCGGTTGGATTGAAGTTTCCCAACAATACAGAATTCCAGTCAACTGTTTGCTCTAGATTGTCTCCTTATACCGCTCCAACGTCGATTTCTTCTTTACTTCAGTAAGTTTTAAACAACTCCAATCTTCTAATAAGTCCTCCATTCTAAGATTTGGTCTAAAAGATTGAGTAAACTATACTTCACTCCCCAAACAGACAGTTAAAAGCTTCTATATAAAGCTTCGAAAATCAAGGATCTTGGAGAATTCTTGAAATCCAAGAATCACCTTCGGAGAATGCATCAATCTAACAAAGTCAGCGATGGTTTTTTCATCCAATATTCAATCGGATTGAAGAGATTTTCTCAGTATGCAGCTGAGAGTAAATCATGTTCAAAATCTGGGAAACTATCTTGGTCATCCTTCTATTTTTCTACAAGCAAAGTAAACGATTTCAAATTTATCATTGAAAAGGTTTGCAAGATATTTCAAGGCTGGAAGTAAGACCTTTTTTTATGGCTGGAAAGGAAATTATAATTAGAAGTGTAGGGCACGCACTACCCTCATATGTAATTAGTCTTTTTCACCTTCCTAAGAGTTTTTGCACTGAGATTACGAAAATCATTTCAAGATTTTGGTGGGGATCTACTCCTAATCATAGGAAAATCAATTGGAGAAGCTGGGATAGACTATGTTTACCGAAAGCCTGTGGTGGATTTAATTTCCGTGATCTTGAGGGCTTTAATTAAGCTCTAGTTGCTAAACACGTTCGGAGGTTATTTGTTAACCCTGATTCTTTGGTTGCATTGTTATTAAATGCATCTACTTTGAAGACAGATATTCTATCAGAAGATTTGGGTAGAAATCCATCTTTCATTTGGAAAAGTTTGTTTTGGGAGAGAGAATTACTGGAAAAAGATATCCACTTCAGAATTGGTGAAGAAAAATCTATAAGTTTCTCTTGATGATGAATAATGGACATTGCCATGAAAGGAGTAGGAAGGCTGCGTTGATGTGAGTAGTGTGGAAAGCTTCCCACATGAGTGGATATATAGGAATCCAAATCTGCCGAATTTTCAAAACAAGAAAGATAAGAGTTGAGACATTAGCTGTAAGACTTCTAAATGGTTTGGAACACTGAACCCTGAGTACAGTGTTCCTGGTGTCGAGCGAGCTTTCGCTAATACTAATCAAAGACGATAAGAAAGTTCAGTCGAGGTATAAGCTTTTGCTAAGTCGAAGAGATCCGCTTTGCCATTTATGCCACTCGCTACCCTATTCGATGATCATCTTAGGGTGTTCCTTTTGTCGATAGGAATCTATAGATTTACGCCGATTTTTCCCTGTCTTTTCCTACTAATGAGAGAGAGAACTTGCTGACGTTGTTAGGAATAAAGAAAGAGAAATTTGTCACATATCCAGTTTTTTACCGCTAGAAAAAGAAAATGGAGGCGGAGGCTAAAGCCTTACTCCAAAGGATTCTCTTAGTTAATCAGTTTAGGCCAAGCTAGAAAGAAGAAAGTGGGTCTATTTCTTCCTTCTCCTATTCCTGTCCTTGTTGCTGTTGATTAGTGCATAATTTGGCGATTTTAATTTTTTTTCTTCAAAGATCGAAGGCTTTCTATCTCTTTCCTTACGAATGACTTTTTGGATCAGATGACTTCAGCTGTTTTAAATGATAGATGGATTCCTAAACCTTCGAATTTCAAGCCAATTTTGGTGAATCCTCTTTTTTCAAACAGTAGCTGATTTTATCCTTCCAAATGGAAGATGGAATGAAGATCTTCTTCAAGAAGCTTTTTAAGTGAATATTGTGACTTAATTCGAAGCATTCGTACCTCTAAAAAGATTCAAGACAGTATGATTTAGCATTTTGACAGAAGAGGAAAGTAGTCTGTGAAAAGTGAATATAAAGTTTTTTTAATTAAAAAATTCAAGCAGAAGAATCCAGCCGTAATCCTTTAATAGAAGTGTGGAAGAATTTATGGAAACTCAACATTCCCAGCAAAATCAAACATTTTGTTTGGAAATCCTTGAATAATATCTTACCCACAAGGTGTAATCTACAGAAAAGAGGATTAGATTTAATACCTTCTTGTCTTGTAAGTTCATCCGATATTGAATCAACAGATCATGCCTTATTTACTTGCTCAAGGGCAAAAGAAATTTGGTGCAAAGTTTTGAATAGTCCAATCATCCGTTCTGATTTCAAATTTTGCTTTGAAGATAGATGGTTAGCATTAAATCGATCCTATAAGAAAAAATGAACTGGAATTAATTGCAATTTGCTATTGTTCAATATGGGAGGATAGAAATAAAGTCCTTCATAATTTACCTATACCAAACGTTGAAGTTAAAAGTCGTTGGATATTGTATTATTTAGTCATTCCGTATCGTTTTCTTGAATGGAGGACTCTTGTAAAAAAAATCTTGATGACTTCTGTGTAATTCACATAAATAGGGTTAGTAATTGGTTAGCTGATGACCCAGCAAAAACGGTGAAATCCAATTCTTATTCTGGAATTTGGAAAGATCAATATCCTTCATACTTATTTGAACTCTTTGTATAAGATAGAATATTGATGGCCCTTTGAGGCATAATGATGACATTTATTTTTTTTTTAAAACAATAATAAAGACTATTTTTTTTAGAAAGCATTTTTTTACTAGTTATTATTTCAAACACTATAAATTCTATGTCTATTATTGAAATGCCTTGAATTTGCTAGCTGGCGCTTCGAACAACCAAGCACTACAAGAAATCTGACTTTTCCCGATGTCACATTTCGTCGAAAGAGTGTGGAAAAAGCATCGAGAGAGCCTCTCCCGATGAATAAAAGGTCGTCGGGAGTTTGGTCGGGAGAGGATCTCCCGATGCACTTTAAAACGGCGTCGGGAGTTAGTCGGGGAACTCCCGACGCACATATAGGGCATCAGGAGTTCCCCGACTAACTTCCAACACCCTATATGTGCGTCGGGCATTCCCCGATTAACTCTAGACGCCATTTTAAAGTTCGTCGGGAGATCCTGAACTCCTGACGGTTGTTCTATGCGTCTGGAGTTCCAGAACTCCCGACGGTTTTATTTAATGCATCAGGAGATACAAGAACTCCCGACGCAGTAATATATGCGTGGGGAGTTCATTTATTAGTTGAAAATTATTTTTAATCTATCGTTTGTAATTTTTTAAAATTTGATCTAAAAACCTATAAAACATAGTAAACCAAATAAAGATTCACATAATTAAACAACGAAAAGGAAGTCCATATTATAACAAGTAAATAAAAAATTACAATATCCAAATGAAGTCGATACTAAAAGTTCATAAACATTCATATCACAAATACATAAAAGAAATAAAATCAAAACAACGTCTTGAACACATCTCGAACACAGCATCTTCAACAATTGTCCCAGCTCATCTCCTAACAACATTCTACAATAAAACAAAAACATTCAAATGTTATATCGGTAAACATCCACAACACGTTCAAACTTCAATACGGGTGGTAATGAAACTCTACCCACCCCCCACGACAAACATGTAACCTCCTGAATATAAAAAACACACAAAACGAGTAAACAATGACCAACACACATAAAACTCAAACTTTGTTCTCAAAATTGTTTAACCCAATCTCAACGCACACCCCAACAACACATTAAACTTCGTAAACATTCATAAACACACAAGAACTCCGAGTTCAAGGACAAGATGGATGTAATGAAACTCTACCCACCCTCACGACAAACATAGAACCTCCCGAACATAAAAAAACATTTGATGCTAGACATATTAATTAAATGGGTAAGAACGAGCGACTAAAGTTAAAAATGAAAAAAAAAACACGATAGTAAAGCAAAAAATGTTACATGTGCATTTTCAGCTGCCTCGTTCACAAACTTGCCACCTTTAGAGTATGTTTCCCTAAATAGGTCAACATGTCCTATTTCTTGACCTTCCTTTGCCTGCAACTCTATCTGAATTTGCTGGAATGACTTCGATCCACCTACGTGGTCGAACGGTAATTTCTCTCTATTCTTCCTGTTCGTCACAGACATTTCCTACATTTCAAGAAAAAAAATATCAATAGTGTGATGTATTAGTAAATGCAGCAAATGATACACGCCCTAAATATTCTACCTGAAATGCTTCACTCTCGAAGTGATTACATAAAAAGTACCAATCTTCTGGCCTATTTTTAAGTCAGCTAGACAAATTGACACGTGCTTGCTGAGGATCTCCACATTTTCTGTAATGTCTGTGCAAATCTACTCTAAATTCTTTGAAGGAATTTTGCATTTGATGTTCTATAAAACGGTTAAGTCATTGATTGGACAGATCAAGTTCGAAATGAGGCTACAAAAGAATGGGGGAAGAATTACCAGCCTATTGGACACAAAATTTAAATTTAAATTTTCTATTAGACACAAAATTTAGTTTTATGTCTAGTAAATTCTTTAAACTTTTTTAAAATATTAAATGTATTAGGGACCTATTAAGTACCAAATTGGAGGTTTAAAAATTTATTTTATATTTTTTAGATTTATAGATTTATTAGACACAAACATATAAGCATAAAAAAGTTCATATACTAAAAATAGCACATAACATCTATGTACTAATTTTCTTTCTCCTTTCAAGGAAAGTTCAAAAGGTTAAATCATGCATGCTTAGGCTCCAAATAACCAACATCATATTATTTTTTAGACATAAAGATAGTGTTATAATCAACTTGAAACTTAAAAGAATGTAATAATGTTTATCTCTAACGAATTATGACATATTCGTTATAAAATTACTCTATAGAATTTCAGAGAATTGTAAAACAAATGTATGATGCAAAATTGACGAGATCCTTAACAGAAGTGACATGCACCGACATTGGATGATATAAATATGTGCATTAGTTAAAATTTAAAATTTGTATCAAAGTTGATATTATTGAAATCTAGTGAAATTGACACAATCTTTAACATTGTCTTTTTTTATTAATGGGTTAATTAATTGTAATATTTATCAAAGTTCAGGTCTAATTTGATTAAATTGAAAGTCGCGAATAAAAATGGATACACACATTTGAATGGGTATGATTTGTACAAAAGGATGTGAAATAATGATTTAAATAAATATACAAGATAAAATAAAATGAGAAGATTACTGGCGGCGGCGGTGGCTGAACGAAATGAAGAGACAATGGCGGCGGTGGGCACTTGATTGCAGCTGCTGACCGAAGGGAGGAGCGGCGGCGGCGGCGGCAGCGAAAAAAGAGGGGAAAAATGGGAGAGGGAGGGAGATGAGTGGGGGAAGGGCGAACGACGGTGGCGGCGGCGGGGAAGGAGGGGAAAAATGGGAGAGGAATGGAGAGGAGAAGGGCGGCGGTTAAAAGATGGGAAAATGAGAGAGGGAGGGAGAATAGTGGGGAAGAATGGGGAAAATGGGAGAAGAAGTGGTGGTGAGGGGAAAATGGGAGAAGGAGAGGCAGAACGGCGCGGGGAGAGGTGGGGGCGGCGCGGGTTAAGGTTTTAGGAAAGAAATGGGGAAGAAGAGGTCTAGTTTAAACCAAACCCCTCTCCCACGCTGCCCGACGGGCGTCGGGAGTTCCAAACTAACGCATGGTGGAACTTCCGATGCCTATTTTTAATCGTCGAAAGTTCCCTGGGAACTTTCGACGCCGGTTTTAGTCGTCGGAAATTCCCGGGGAACTCCCGACGAGCCTTTATGGTGTTGGAAGTTCCCCGGGAACTCCCGACGGGCCTTTACGGCGTCGGGAGAGACGGTTTCTCCCGACGACCAAATTGTTGACGTTCGATTTAGGCGTCAGGAGAACTCATTTTTCTTGTAGTGAAGTACGGGGGTCGTGAGCTATAGTCCAGGGGTGGCACGCCCTGTCGAAGGTTTAGAGGGCAATACCCCGAAACCTATTCAAAATTAATATTCTCTCTAATAATATTGTTCTCCTTTTGCTCCATGGACGTAGCTAACACACTGTTAGTAAACTACCATATCTATGTATTGATTTTTTTTTACGTTTTTTGTATTCTTTAATTTTCGATTTTGTAACATCTATATATATATATATAGTCTAAACAAAGTTGTGGGAATCCTAATAGAATTGTTATGGATGCATGAATGAAAACCCAACCAAATATAATTTGCAAGGAATCAAATTAATTTTTAATTTTAATTTATGTTATTGGTTTTTATTTAGGTGTTAGTGGTTCATTGGGGTTGATTGAGGAAGAATTTCAAGGTTAGTGTTGAAGTTGTAATTAAGAATAATGCATTAGTAGGTAGTTTCTTATTTACCTATAAATACTTTAAATATTTCCACGTGAATGAACATAGAAATCAATTGAATCACTTGACCTTCTGTGTAATATTTTTCTTTTGTTTCCATATTTTGTTCTCTTCTTTAGCTTTTTCATTACACTATGGAGATTGTGATGGCCGTTGAAAATCTCATATTAAAAAATTCGAGAGACCTCACACTGTCTTTATAAGATATATAAACTACGTCTCTTATTATCAATTAGTTTTGAGATGTAAGTCCGTGTTATCGAATGTGACATTCCTATCTTGAAGAGTCAAGTTGGTTGGACGACCAAAATCATGAACCTAACAACAATGATTAATATTTTTTTGCTTTTAAAAAAAATGTTAAAAGAAAAACACTTCAATTATTATTATTACTTTTCTTTTTGTAGAAATCGTTGAATATAAGGAGTGGTAGGGTGACGAATTTGAAGGTGATGGCAAGTGTGTCGTCCACGATGGTTGAGAAGTTTCTTATGAATGTAGCAATGAATATGATACGTAATCATTAAGGCTTTTTCATGAATCAAATAGTGTTAATAAAGTTGAATCCTGACAGTTTTATAAGATCAGATTTCACGACAAAGCAAAAGTTAAAGGAATGAAGTTAAAAAGGAGATGTGGATTGTGAGAGAGAGTCACTCATTATTTGGTCAAAAAGAAACCAACATGATGATCTTCCTATGTTTACCACTACCTTTTCCATCTTTAACTAATGTCCACTTATGCATATTCATTAAGATGTCTTCCTATGTTTATTCTCTAATTATCTTCGTCAAAAATCAGAAACAAATTAATCATTAACATATTATTCACACCAATAAAGATATAGTGATGTTAGTGGCAATACTAACAACTTACTTTTTTTATGTCAAAATCTGGACATGAAACACATCTAACCTTCACGTGATATTAACAATAAATTTGTTTGTAAGAGAAAAGAATGTGACCTATTAAAGAAAAACATTATACATCAGTGTCGTGCTTGCTATATATACTCTGAAGCTTGAGTCAGAAAGTGGAAACTATAGAGTTTAAGATTATAATTCAAGTTACCTTATATAGAGATATAATGATGTATTTATAAAGAAGATTGATGAAGGTCTTCTCTTATCATTTCGAAATGTGGTTACCTAAGAACCTGATTGGATCCTATATGAGATTCTAGGACTCAAGGGCGTGACCTATGCAAAAATTGGTCTCCTTAGCCTTGGAGGCCAACGCCGAGTAGGGGCCAACCTTGACCTTCGAAGCTAGGGGGAAGTTGGGCCAAAAGTCCAACTCACACCCATTGGCCAAACTAGGCTCCTCGACCTTGAAGGCGTCAAAGGTGGGGTCACCCTCAGCCAGAGAGTTGGACCTCCTCCTTTTGCCTATCATGATCGTATCTTGGTCCTAGTCTTATTTCCTTTTTCTCTTTATTGATTAAATTTATTCTTTTGATCTAAAATCACCCATAATAAATATATATGATATTAGAGAAAATAAATTTTATAAATAACTTTAGGACCAAATTCACATCCATAAAAACCCATATTTAGTTATCATTATAGGAGTGTATCAAAGTATGTACAAGGAAAAATAGGTTAATAAATATATTGTAAGAATTTAAAAGTAAAAACCATGGGAGGTGTAGCCCATGACCCAGAAATTTTGTCCAGTTCGGAAAATTTTTTTTATAAGTAACCAATTTTAAAATACATCAATGATGTACGATTAATTTTGTATATCACAATTATTCTATACGAAATTTTATATTATGAAACCGTTGTAATGATTTCATTATCCAAAATAACAATTAAAACTACAAAATGAATTTATTTATCTATAACAAAAAAACTAAAACATAAAAATAAGAATAATGGAACCTAAATACATATAAGTAATTGAATATGAATAGTACTAAATGTATAAGAGTAATTAAAATTACACGAAAACTAAACTTATACAAATAAACATGAAAATTAAGGCCTCGTTTGATAACGTTTCAATTTCTTATTTCTTATTTTTGTTTCTCATTTTTTTTTTAGAAAAATATATGTTTGATAATTGTTCCGTTTCTTATTTCTAAAATTTGAGAACGTTTTAAAAAATGAGACTAAATTTGAGAAACTTGTTTCCATCTCATTTTATTTAGTTTTATTACTTATATAACATAAAATGTTGGTTTGGTTGGCTGGTAGTGAGGTATGCCTTCCATGTGCTATACATCTTCGGTTTAACTTTTAGTTAATACAATTTTGGTTTGTTTTTATTTTATTTTATTTCATTCTTCTATATATTAATTTGGCCATATCTCTTTCTTTTATATTTTTTTCTTTTACATTTCTTTTTCTTTTATATTTTTTTTTCTTTATCAACTTTTTTATATTTATATGTTTAATTCAATTTTGAATTTTAAAATTTTCAATATTTAAATTTATATATTATTTTTATTTTCAAATTGCAAAATTTCAATATGTATATTTAAATATTTATTGAACTTTAAATTTTAAATTTTTGCAATATGCATGTTTGTATATTATTTTAAATTTAAATTTATTATTCTACATTCAAAACTGGTTAGAATTTTGTAATATATATTTTGTTTACTAAGACATTCAATTAGGTTCACTTTGATATTTTACAACCATGATATTTACATACCAATATAATTGAGTTAGATTTGAGTCAACATTATTTAAGAAAAATGAATAGAGTGAGAAATAATATTCTAGATCAAATGTTAGCAATGTATGAATGATAGAAACAAATATATGATAGTTATTAACTTTACATCAGAACTTGTGTGTATTTGATAATGTTAATGCTTTATATAATTATTTTTTTTATAATTTAATACATGTTATACTTTTTTTTATTTTACATAATTAAATTATATTTAAACTATAAAATGAGAGAATATATTAAAAAAAAAATACAAGAAACAAGAAACAAGAAATGATCGTTATAGGAGTTTGTGGTGGTAGTATGGAGTTGGCCATTAGTGGTTGTGGTTAAAGGTGGTGATGGTCACCAGAGTTGGTCGGCATGGCCATCGGTGGTTATAGTTGGAGGTGGCCAAAGTTGGGTGGTGGCGATGGTTGGAGGTGGTGGCCAACGACAGAAAAAAAAAAAAGAAAAAAAAGAAGGTAAAGGAAAAAAATGAGAAACGAGAAACAAAAATAGTTATCAAATAAGTTCTTGTTTCTGTTTCTTTTTTTTGAAGAAACAAAAAATAGAAATAGCTACCAAACATATTTTTGTTTCTAATTCTTAAAAAAGAAGAAACATGGAATAGAAAACAAGAAATGGAAAGCGTGAATGTTATCAAACAGGCTCTAAATGTACCTTACAAAAGTACTATTCATTTTTGTTAGTTTTAATATTTCTACAACTAATAATACATATACATTAAAAAAAAGTTAGGGGAATTTTGTACGAATGGCCCAAAATAAAGAGCCTAAATGAAATTTAGCTTATTCACATATTTTCAATGATATATGGTCTTTTTTTTTGCGTCGCCGGCATATGGATTTATCATATTGCCCCCACAAAAGAGAAAGACAGACCCTCACATATATAATTATCGCTTCTCGCTCTCGATTTTTTGCTCGGGTTCTCATTTCTCATTCTTGTTCTACTTCGGTCAAATCTTTTAACTTTTTATCCATCACTCGCTCTTGGTTCTCGTACACCAATCTCGTGCCTTGTTCTTGCTCCTTGTCAACATGTTTTATGGTAATTAATGCACGTTACACATCAATCAAATCTGACAATTCACTCATTCGTTTCAAATCAATTTGAGTAAATTAAGTAAATTTTTTTAACAAGTTTCATTTGTGAAAAACCTTAGAAATCAAACCAAAGAGAAGTCCTCACGTCCAAAATTCGTGAAAAACCCATACAACCGAGCAGTTAAAAAGAATCAACAAGAAGTACGAAATCGATATTATAGTTGTCTAGCATCAAACGCCAAGTAAGTCTTCGCACCTTTTCCCTTCTTTTGAACATTGTTAATGTAATAAGTAATTATAGGGCGTCTGCAATGATATCCGAGTAACAAAAGGGTGCCCACGAGATAGAGATAGTGAATGATTAATGACCAAGAGCAAGGGACGATAGCGAGATAAGAGAGTGTTCGAGGACACGAGTTTGGGAATCGAGAGTAAAAAGCGAGAGCTCAGCCCGTAGTGCGAGAGTGAGACAATGAGAGTAATTAGTGCACCATGATTTTGAGAATCGAGAGCGAGATACACGAACGAGGGGCAAGAGACAAGAAACTGGTACCAAGAGAGAAGCGAGACTATGAATAAGTAGCGAGAATAGGGAGTTTTGTAGCTGGAGACCTTAGTAGAGAGAAATGAGGGAGAAGCGAATAGCGAGGGAAAAGCGAGAAGCTAATAAGAGAGAGCGAGAAGTGAGAGTTGTTAGTGGGTGTGTATTGAGAGTTTTAACGTAATTCTAAATTTTGGTATTGTCTTTTCTTGTTTACTATTTTGAAGGATGGATGGGAAGCAACTGCTCATTCGGAAGGACTGTGAAGTCCGATGCCTAAGCGTGGATCATGTCCCAATTTTATTTTCACAAATAATTAAAATTGCAGAGAACATTTTATGCACATCAATGAATTTACAACATGCTATATAAGGAGAAATAATTAGGGTTTGAAAAATTACTTACCCTTGAAGCCAAATTAATTTCACGAATTCCTTCTCACAAACTCTTCAATTCTTCTCGAACTAAAAACATCAATCCAAGATGGTCACCACTAAGAGGCAATTCTTTGTATTCTCCTTAGGGTAGAGTGAGAATAATAGGAGGTGTATAGGCTCTGTCTATTTTGGATGAGGGAAAAAGAAGAAAAAAATTAGATCTCTCACCACCACAAGTCTATCTGAAGAGAGAAAATAGTGAGAGGGAGTTATAACTCCCTCCTTAAAAAAATCAAAATAATTTAATAAATTATTTAATTTATTATATATAATAACCATCTTATCATACAGTGTATATTATACTATATGTTATATCGAATATAACACATAACCTATAATATTTATATTGTATCAAATACAATATAATTTATAGTTTCAATTCTCTCAATCAATCATGGTATTTAATATAAATCAAATTTATATTAAATTTAATTATATGAATCTAATCCATATAATTATTATTTGAATCATATTCAAATATTTAATTCCTCTCAAAATAAACTTTATATTATAATGTATCAACTACATTATATTAATTATATCACATATAATTAATTTAAATTAATTAATCATATATAATCAATTCTTCAATTAATTTGAATAATATAAATTAATCCAAAATTAATTCTCAATAATCCCAATAGAGCTACAAAGGGGACCTTATGGGTTTATAGATTGAAGGTCCAATAATACTTGAATAATTAATAAAACTCCATTAATGAAATTACTCAACATCTCTTAACTGTCGGTCACTCCACTAAAGACCGACAGTTGCACTCTTCGCACTACATATATATTTCTGTATCCATTGGATATAACTGATCAACAGTACAATGACCTTTCACAAATTGCTCGTAAATACAGTTAGGCCAAAATTACATTTTACCCCTATAGTTACATTTAACTCTTTAAGTACCATTGATCCCTCTAATGAATAATAAGTCATAGTCTAACTATGACCAAGCCCCTCTTGAGCCAAGGGAGGGTGTGGTGCTACATTGTTCAAGCCCCGAAATTAGTCCTTAAGGGTAGCAATTTATCTACCTATCCCAATAACTGGGAATGAGTGAATTCTATCTTGTGTAGCTGTGTTCCCAATACCCCAATCAGACGAATCCCCAAAACAGTTGGCATATTAAGTCGACAAACTGGCTACTTTCACCCATGCAAATCAAAGGATCGCCTTCATAGGCAGGAGTTCACAACTCACTCAGGATTCAGGTCATGTCATCTATGGTTATCCTGGAGAAATGTAAGTCTATACTATTAACGATATTATATAATGAGACTATTCATTTTGTGATCCGATCTTATACAAACTCTTTGTATAGGAAATTCAAATACTACATAACGATTTTGTCATTCAATAGGAAATCTGACTAGGAGGGTTGATACACCAGTTGGGTGTGGTACTTCAGGTGTTGGACCGTCTGTTAGTTTTGTCCAAACGGGAGACATTGTCATGCAATCATAGTCCTCGTCTAGGATGTCTGTGGAGGTAGGCCAAATCTTCTTTTCTAAGGATGACGTCAAGATGGGGTTGTCCATGCTAGGCATTAAGGAAATTTTTGAGATGCGGGTCCAGAAGTCAAATCAGAAACTGTACAGTATGTAGTGTATTCGCGAGATTAGTAAGTGGGTTGTCCGTGCGGTAAAAATGGATGGATGTGAAATATTTAAGATTACAAAATATACGACTATTCACACATGATCTATTGATATTTTGAACCATGATCATTGCCAAGCAAGTGCATTTGCGATTGGTGATCGACCATATGTATGAGAAGTAAAATATTTCAAATAAGCAAGGTCTAAGTGCAAGCATACATTGTTGAAGAAGTAATAATATCAGAGTATTCCGAGTATGGAACCCACAGAACTAATAGTACTTTACCCTGTGCGAGAACGTGACCTAATGAAACCGAAGGTAACAAGGGAGACTTGTGTTGTGAGAGGACAAAAATTTTAATAAAAACAATAGATAATGATGATCAAATGAGACTAACAATGCTTCAACCTTTTGGGCTCTACAATAAAAGTGATGTTGTCGCATCACATCAAGGTAGTGAAATATGTATGGGCAGAAATCTACAAGAAATCTATACCTATTCTGTCTGGTGTTAAGTTCCTTTAAGAGCTCTAAGCAGCTACTATCAAATGTTCGTATAGGTAGTTTAACCCTAGATTAATTAGAATTCAGTTTCTTATCCCTATGGTGTTCGTTATTCCTAAGGTGACGTGACCCTTCTATTCCTAGGCTCATGGTCCCATATCCCTTTGTGAGATTCGTTTATACCCTAGCCTTCTTAGTACTTGAGCTTCACAAGTTTGTTAAATTAAGTGATCAAGTTAATTTACAAAAACTTTCAATAAAATTCAACAAAGAGAATATAATAACAGCAAAGTGATGCGAGCGCAACAGTATTTAAGCCATAGAAACCCTAAGGTGTTCACATGAACCCTTAAGAGGAATCTAGTGTTGGGGTTGATGCCCTAAATATCGTAGGGTCTTATAGTTTGTAATTGTAATGTACAAACATCTTAGTTATTTAATAAAATATATGATGTTTTATTTTAATTTTAGTTGCATTAACCCCAAACCAATAAACTAAGATTCAAGGTTAACTTGTAGCTTAAACATATACAAGTGGATCATGTTTAGGTGACGACCTAAATGATCTGTAGTAGATGGATAAGTCTGGATACCTTATCCTGGTGACACTACGGGTATGACCCACTTTGTAAATGTTACAATCGTTGTAAAGTGCTATAAATGATCTGATTCTGATCATTTGTGTGGAGACATTTGAGCAGAGATATTTTATTCAAAGAAGTTTGTATAATACTGGACCACGAAATGTTTAGTCTCCTTATATAACGTTGTTCATAATAGAGACTTACATTTCACCAGGATGACCATTGGTAACATGATTTAAATACCCAGTGAGTTGTGAACTTCTACCTATGAAGACGGTCCTTTGATTTGTATGGGTGAGAGTGGCCAGCCACTGACTCAATAAGCCTACTATTTTGAGGATTCGTCTTATTGGGAAGTTGGGAACACAGCTACACAATAAGGAATTCGCTCATTCCCCAACGTCGGGGTAAGTAGATGAATTGCTCCCTTAAGGGCTAATTCTGGGGCTTGAAGAATGTGGCGCTACACCCTCTCCTGGCTCAAGTGGGATTTTGGTCATAGTTGGATTATGACTTATTGTTCATTAGAGAAATCAATGGTACTTAAAAAGTTAGATGTGACTACAGGGGTAAAACAGTAATTTTGGCCCAAATGTACTTACGAGCATTTTGTGAAGGGTCATCGTACTGTTGATTGGTTATATTCGATGGACATAGAAATATATTCATAGTGCAAAGAGTGTAGTTGTAGATCTTTAGTGGAATGTTCGACAATTAACAGATGATGAATAATTTAATTAAAAGAGTTTAATTAATTGTTCACGTTCTGTTGGAGCTTCAAGCTATAGTTTCATAAGGTCCTCTCGGTAGTTCAACGGGAATTAATGAGAATCAGTTTTTGGATTAATTTGAATTGTTCAAATTAATTGAGGGAATTAATTATATATGATATAAATAATTTAATTTTAACTATATATGATATAATTACTATAATGTATTTGATACATTATAATATAAAGTATATTTGAGAGAAAATAAATATTTGAATATGATTCAAATATTAATTATATGAATTGTATTCATATAGTTAAAATTTACTATAAATGTGATTTATATTGAAAGCCATTGGTGAGAGAAAATTGAAACTATAGGTTATATTGTATTTGATACAATATAGAAACTATAGGTTATATGTTATATTTGATATAATATATAGGTTAACATATATTATATGATAAGATAGTTATTATATAAATATATATTAAATAATTTATTCAAAAAATAAATTTATTTTAATTTAATTTATTTCTTAAAAATAATTATGGGAGGGAGTTGTAACTCACTCCCTCTTATTTCTCTCCACCACGTTAGTGAGGTTGGGGTTGGTAATCTTTTTTAGTGGGTTAACAAAGAAAGATGTAGAGATCCTTCTTCCTCTCCTCCAATTCTCCTCTCTCATTTTTTTTCCTCTCTACCAAAATAGCCAAAGCCCACAAATTCCTGGGTTTTCATCCCAGAGAATATCGAGATAGCCATTATGGTAGTGCCTATTGTTCGAGGGAATTCCATTGAAGAACGGTTTTCAAAGGTAAGGGTTCTCAAATCCTTTTATTCTTCTATATTTTGTATTTGAGCATGCTGTAAATTTTGTTTTAAATGCATAATTTTTGTTCTTCCACTGTAAAATCTAAGTTCTTGTAGAAATTGGGAAAACGGGGCAATCCGCTTTCACTCAAGAACCTTTAACTGAGTTCCTTTAATTGGTCTCAGAGCCAGACTTTTGTCCTAATTTTTCTTAAATTTCCATTTCTTTTAATTTTTTTGGTGGGTTTCTACATTCTATAACTCATGTGATAATGGTTAATGAATGTGTTTGTATTAATGGATGTTTAGGGATTGAGCAGTATAGATTTATCGCTTTATTTATTTTCTTTTGTAAAGGCCCATGTTTTTGGGGCATTAATTTGTGATCGAGTATATAATATTTATTGTTGAGTCATTCATGAAGTTTTCGGTTGAATTTTGGAGAAAACGAGACAAATTTTGGTGTTGTTTCGAAGGAGTTCGAAGTACTACAGCGGGCAATTGTACTATAGCGTCGCAACGTTGTGCCCTAGCATTGCGACGCTGCGATGTGGCAAATAAAGAAATTTTTCATAGTGTCACGATGCTAGGGCATGACGTCGCGATGCTCCGAGACGGAGTGGATGCGTGGTCCAACTCTGGTTCACACGCGGTTTGTGGCCTGCTGGTTCGATTCAGTTTGTGCGTTCTCCGATTCAAGGTTTTTGGGTTCACCTGGACCGATTCATGGTTTGGTTCGAGTGATTCAAGGTTTGATTCACCTATTTCGAACCAGATGGATATTTTTTGTAATAGTTAGATTTAAATTTCTTTTAGGTGTCCAATCCCGATCCGTTAATTGCTTTTAAATTATGCACATGATCTATGTTTTTTTTTATTATTATATGCCATAATGTGCCATATAGTATAAAATCCCACCATAGGTTATGCATTTAATTTCATGCATCATGTTATATTCTAAATGTTATAATATATCTAGTTGCATGATTTATTTTATAGCATGCTCATGCATCATATAATATAAATATGATAATATATATGCATGCATGCATCAATAACATATTCTTGCATAATTTATATTATAAGTGTTATAATATATGGTTGAATGTGTGTATGGATGATTGTTATAGTTTATTTCATTACCTTATTATATAATTGTTATATATGTTAGTAATGAAATGACTTTGCATGAAGCATGACACTACCTTATGTAACTTATAAATGTTAATTTACTAAGTAGATTAATTACATGCAATGTATTATTTTAATTTGTTCCATTTGTTTATAATTGTTATAACTAATTGAAATTAGAAATTAAAATCAATAAATCAAAATTACATGCAAACCTTAGATTAAAATCATTTTTCAAAATTGTTTTAAAATATAATTCATAGAGAGCAAAGATCACTTTTCTAATGAGATTAGAATTTTTAAGTTTAATCTTTTAATCGGTTTAATATGATTAAATTGATTCTTAATTAAAAGATTAACATTGTAACAAATGTATCTATAAGGAACCTTTTATCTAAGGCTAGTTCTGTCTGTGGTATTTAAGTTGACGGAAATGTAACACCCTTACTTGGGAACTTACCTTGAAAGGTGAATTAGATAGATTTGTTACAAGCATGTAATGTTTGATTAAATTTAGTTAAAGTGTTAAATCAACCTTAATCAAAATTGTTAAACTATCCAAAACAAGTATTGTTTTTGGGAAAATTAAACAATCATTTAGTTAAAATTAATAGCCGCAGAAAATTAAACAATCATTTAGTTAAAATTAATAGTTGTATTTTTCTAGGTTCATTAACCCTAGGTAAAACACTCAGAGGGAAGGAAATGAGGTATATGATATTTCATTTTTTCTTTTCACGTTTCTCCCTAAAAGTTCACACCGTGAGATCTATACTCAGCCTCAAGGCTCCTTGAGTATCCCCTGCAAATGGTGCTTGTATAAATCAATATCAAGGTGAATTGAGAGAGTGTTTATAGTAAGTGGGAGTGGGATGTGTAACAACACATCCCTCGGTCTCTCTCATTAGTTTGAAGTAAAGTTTCATGCACGGTCTTGTGGTACCTTGAGTCCCCCTATGGATGAAATTTTTGCATAACACTTTATTCAAACTCCAGAAATGGATAGGGTTACTTAAGTTTCATGCCCCAATTGGTTTTTTCCTATGGTTGGCTCATTGGGGCGGAACTTTAGAATCTAAAATGAGGGGGTTACACTTAAAGAAATGTTATGCGAGTTTAACAATTTTTGGACCGAACAATGGTGACTGATAGTTACAGTAACAAAGAGTTGTTTTGTCTATTGGTTGAGATTGTCTCATTCCAATGAAGGGGCACCTGATCATCCTATGGTGGCTTTTGTCCTACCTCACTTAAACATCATTGCGAAATAGATGTCACTTAAGGCACATTAGATTATTTTGCTAAAATTGATTGACTTTTCTAAGTGGTTTAATGCAAATAGACTAATATAAATAATTTGTATGGTTTCAGCAAACTAATTCATAATGACTTTCGCAACTCTAAATTTACTCGCCGCTGATAAATTAACGGGCGAAAGTTACACATCTTAGAAAGATACGATCAACACAATCCTATGATAGGAAAAACATTCAAAATGACGAAGCTAACAAAATCATTAAGCATTGTAATTACACTTAATTTGAGTTACAAAAGCATGCTAAAAATAGTTTTATAGAAATAGGGTTTCATGAGTGTATACCTTTGTAGAATCACTTCAAAATCCTTGTTGAATTCCACGAATTGGATCTCCAAAACTCTAGTAGACTACCAAGAGAGCCTTCTATACTAATCTCAGCCTTGGATTGAGTGGTGGAAACTCTCAATTGAGAAAGATTGGACAAAGGATTGGAGAGAGTTTGAGAGTTTAGGAGTTTTTTTTTTCAAAAATTTCTCAAATTCCCAAATGCTTGTCTGAATCATTTCAGAAAATGAAGCTTTTATCAAGCTCAATCATGCAAGCTTTCCTCATTCAACAATGTGACACTTCAAATTGCACTAAATGAGTGGCCTAAGTGTCAAAAAATGGAAAACTCCACTAAAACCCTCATGTGATATTTTTCCACTCAAAAAATTAAAATTAAAATTAAAATTTTATTTAAATTAATTGAAATTAATTTAGATAATAAACTCAATTTCTAAAAAAAAAATTATTAAATTTGAAATTAATTTTATTTAAATAAATAAATAATTAATTAACAATAATTTAATATCAAATATTAAATTAATAAAACACTTAATTTAAACATGAATCTTATTCATGTAATCAATATTTAAATGTGTGTGAGTCATGCCTCGAAGGAAAAATGACTAAAAAATATTTTATTAGGTCACACTGCCAAAGAACTCTTAGAGCTATTACATTCAAATCTCTGTGGTCTGATGAATGTAAAATCAAGAGGAGGGTTTAAATATTTCATCACCTTTACTGATGACTATTCAAGATATGGGTAAGTTTATTTAATGAAACATAAGATTGAATCATTTTAAAAGTTCAAATAATTTAAGGCCAAAGTTGAAAATGCATTAAATAAAACAATCAAGATATTTCGATCTGATCGAGGTGGAGAGTTTTTAGATCTTACATTCTAGAACTATTTGATAAAGTATGGAATTGTATCTCAACTCTTAGCAGCCGGTACACCTCAACAAAATGGTGTATTAGAAAGGAGAAATCAAACCTTATTGGACATGGTCCGGTTCATGATGAGTCACGCTTCCTTACCTAATTCGTTTTGGGGTTTTGCAGTACAGACTGCAATGTATATTTTGAATTGTTTTCTGTTCAAAAGTGTTACGAGAACACCTTTGGAGTTAAGAATGGTCGTAAAGCTAGTTACATCATTTAAGAATCTGGGATTGCCCATGAAGGGATTGGAATTCCTCGCAGTGGAAGTAATCAGATGCAACGATCTCTAAATTTATTTTACAGAACATATAAAATATAGATAATGGAAACCATTGATAAATATTATTAACTCAAGCATGCTACTACAGTGAAAATGGAGAAGGGGTATTAAGAAATCACTCAGCTTTGAAGACCAATTTTTCACGTTCCTTTCTGATTCAATTTGTCTTCTCCCAATCTCACGAACTCGGCATCTACGAACTCAACGAACAGGAACAGACACCACCAAGGGCTCTTCCCCGTTATTTTTAGGGACGGGAATCGTGCGGAGTTGTGGGCTTGTACTCAACCTTGGTGTGAGGGAAAAAGAAGAGATTTTTTTAGAGAAAAATATTCTTCTTTTTTAATAAATACATCTATTAACTAACTTAAAATATATAAATATTAAACTATATGTTATATCACATATAATATAACCTATAGTTTTTATATAAATCACATCATATAATTTCACATTTAAATCACATTCAAATAACGATTCCTCTCATCAAACTATATAAATTTAATATGAATCATATTCATATTAATTTTAACATATAGTTTCTATATGAATCATATTCAAATAATCAATATTTGAATCATATTCAAATATTTATTTCTCTCATAAATTTAAGATGAATCATATTCACATTAAATTCTAACATATAGTTTTTATATGAATCATACTCATATAATTAATATTTGAATCATATTCAAACATTTGTTTCTCTCATAAAACTATATAAATTTAATATAATCATATTCACACTAAATTTTAACATACAGTTTTTATATGAATCATATTCATATAATTAATATTTAAATCATATTCAAGCATTTATTTCTCTCATAAAAATGCATCAGTGTACATTATTTAACTGTATCATATACAATTAATTTTCTTTAATTTATTTGAACAATTCAAATCACACCTAAATTAATTTGATTCCCATCAGTCCTCATTAAGCTAACGAGGGAATCTTATGGACCTATAGATCGAAGCTCCTATGATACAAGATTAATTTATTAAACTCTTTTAATCAATTTAATCAACATTCATTAATTGTCGGTCACTCCAGTAAAGACCGACAACTGAACTCTTCGTACTATGGATATATTTATGTGTCCATTGGATATAACCAATCAATTGTGCGTTGACCCTACACAAATTGCCCGTAAGTACAACTGGGTCTAATTACCATTTTGCCCCTATAGTTACATCTAACTTCTTAAGTATCACTGATCCCTCTAATGAATAATTAGTCATAGTCCAACTATGACAGAACCCTCTCGAGCCAGGAGAAGGTGAGGCACCTCATTGTTCAAGCCCCAGAATCAGCCCTTAAGGGAGCAATTTATCTTCTTACCATAACTATATGGAAGAAGTGAATTCCTTCTTGTGTAGTTGTATTTCTAGCTCCCCAATCAGACAAATCCCCAAAATGGTAGACTTACTAAGTCAGCGAATCTGGCCACTCTCACCCATACAAATTAAAGGATCACCCTCATAGGAAAAAGTTCATAACTCACTCCGGATTAAGGCCAAGTCACCTATGGTAATCTTGGTGAAATGTAAGTGTCTTCTAGCAACAACGTTATAAAGAGAGACTTAATATTTCGTGGTTCGGTCTTTATACAAACTATTTTGTATAAGATACCTCTGCTCACTTGTCTCCAAAGGAATGATCAAGATCAGATCATTTGTAGCACTTTACAATAATTGTAACAATTACAAAGTAGGTCATATTCATAGTGTCACCAGGATAAGGCATCTAACATTACCCATATACTACAGACCATTCAGGTTATTACTTAAACGTGATCCACTTGCGCCAACCACATACATGTTTAAGTTACATTAAATAACCTAAGATCTTAGTTTATTGGATTTGATTCATGCAAGCTAAATGTTAAATAAAAGAACACTTTATTTTATTAAATAAATAATTCGTGTATAAATAATTTACAGACTACAAAACCCACGAGATTTAGCACATCAGCCCCATCAGTGGTGATGGTGGTGGGCCATCGATAGTGGTGGACATGGTGGTTGAAGGCTGCTTGGTAGAGGTGGACATGACGATGCGGGCTACTATACAAATGTAAAGTACTTAGTAATTGTTTTAAATAAACTAAAAAAGAATAATTTAATTTCTTGAGGTTCATACTCGACACAGTGATCTCAATAGACTAGTGATGGTCTGCAGTTGTAGTTTCGTCTCACGTATGTTGAACCTCATATACTTCAATGTAGACTTCATTCTTGCAACCCGTTCATCTAATGAATAGTGGCACTCACTATCCCCAACCCTATTGATTATAGACAACACTAGAGGGTCTATGTCAGGATGGTCGGTATCCTTGATTTGTGACTCATGTGCATCGAACAACATATCGACATGTGTATCATGATCGACGAGGTAGTGGTGCTCTTCCACTCTTCGTCCATGTCATACCGACCATTATCACTAGGTCGGAGTCAAATAGGATCAGACTGGGGAGTCTATCCTTCGTTGGGTTGTCCACTAGGGGTATTCACGGTCAGTTCGGTTTGGTTCGATTTGGGCTCAAACCGAACCGAATCGCAATTTTTAAAAAGTCTGAAATGCATGTTCGATTCGGTTTCACTTTTTTAAAAAAATTGTTTTTTTATGATTTTTCATATTTTCGAATTTCTATGATTTGAACCTAGTCGTCTTGTTCCTCTTGTCTATGTTCTAGGCTTGTGCCCATTCCCACACTCCCTACTCATGCCTCTCTTATATAAAAAAAAACATCTATTAGTGCCAGGCATGAATAAATTCATCTTTAAAACATAGAAGATTTGGGCATACATCAACCATTCTACCTCAAACTTACCAAAAAAGACTCACTAAAATTGAAAGGTTGGCGTGACATGAGGTGAGAGAGGCAAAGACTTAAGGTGAAAGAGACGAAGACGTAAGATGAAACTCACAATTTGGTTTGAACTAAGAGACAAAGTGACAACGACGAAACATGAGAGTGTGAGATAGAGCGACGACGACAAGACTCGTGAGTGAGAAACAGAGCGTCGAGCGACAATGGCAAGAGTGAGAGACAAAATGGCACCCCTATTGTCCATGTACACAACTCGTTCGTTTATTGGGGTATCCTTATACTGTCTATCCTCATCTGACATTATGAAGATTGTCGTAAACATCATCTGCATAATGAATCATGTTAGCATAAGTTCGAGTGAACACGTGTACTAACATATGAAGACAAATAATACAAAACCAAAAAAGAAGCCATTTCATACTATAATTTGTTACTTACAGTAAAGGAGTTGAAAACACCTCTCTATGATATTCTATTTAGGAGTGAGTAAGTACATGCCCAACACAAAAATGGGGCACCATGTTCTTGTTAAGTCAGACCACAGCTGAATTGGCAATCGTAGATATGGTCTTGTATGCCTAAACCTAACAAACAACCTTAGTTAGTTATAAATCAAAATGCACCAGATAATGTTAAAGCAGTGGAATGGTCGCTATCTGGAATACGTGAAGGAAGCCTGACAGATTATACTTAACCACGTACTTACTGTCGTGTTGAATTTTTAGCTTGTATGTAGAAACCTTGTCCATCAACACGGCCACTAAATATTCTCTCCCATATAAGCCCCTCTAGTCCTGACTGTTGAAGAAATCTTGGTCCTCCACATTATTAAACAAAGACTTATCGACATTGCTCTTTGTCTTGTCCTTGCCTATTAACCTAGGTTCATACATGTAGACAAGATTGACCTTCACTACACCTAGGTCATTCTCAAACTACTACCCCTTGTAATGCTCTTCAAAGTGGTCAGGTTAATCTCCTAACTGTGCACATTTTGGTAATACTTCAATCAAAGTGACCGCTCCATCACTTCAATAGTGTGAGCAAAAGTCACATATGACCTTTATAGTCTAACCACTAGTAGGAACACATCCTTGGAGAACTTCACAATATGTCTATTCAGGTCGAAGTACATAGATTCATCACCACCACCCTCATGGTGTACTTCCCTTGGTAGGATGTGGTGGACTAAGGGGCTATTGAAGACTATGTCCATGTACACAAACCTACAAAAAAACAATCCTTCTGAACATGTTGAACGGATTATCAGTAAGCTTCTCTTTGATTAACCTGTTCACAACCCAAATATGAGACGACAAGCCAATAGCTTGGGCAGGAAAATGGTATTTAAGAGCAATCTTGAAGTTTCCTTCTACTAGTATAGGAAAATATAGAATTAGAGGAAGGAAAAAATAGAGATTTCAAATTAAAGCATTATGTAAAACTCTCGTTTCTCGTTTTGATTTAAATCTCTCGTAGTCTCGCTCCCATTTCTCGGTTGCCTCTCTCGGTTTCTTTCTAGGGTCTCTCTTTTTTCACATAACTCTCGATTCTCAAAATCCTAACTCGGCTCTAGCATCTCGGCTCCGGATAATCCACCGACAGCACCCCATGACACTCGACATCACCTAACAACTCACTCTCGATTATTTTCTATAGCTATCAATTTGTTTTCTCGTCTCCTACACTTGTTTCTCATTTCATTCTCTCATCATCTCTGTCCTCTTCATCCTTATCTATCATACCATTCAAGTATTACAACATTGTATAGACCCTAACACCAGTGCATGTAGCAGAAAAGAAACCCTAAAAGTGAAAATCTGAAACCAAAACGTAAATCGAAACGAAAGAAGACGAAACGAAAATAAAGACACTACTTTTAAAGATGAAAATTTGAAGTTGAGAGGAAGTTGCACAAATGATCAATTGTTCGATAGGTGTTCGTCAAGAGATTGAGAGTGAGAGAAGTGAAAATCGAGAGAGAGAGGGAGTCTGTAGGTCCGTCAATTTATATATACCATCAGATTTTTTAAATTCATTTTAACAGTTAAGTTCGTGCTGACGGGGAGCGAGAGCAAGACATAACATTGCTGTACAAGAATTGAGAGCGAGTGATGGATAGAAAGTCAAAATATTTGACTAGAGTGGAACAAAAATGAGAACCGAGAGTCTGAGTGAAGAATCGAGAGCGAGAAGCGAGAATTATATGGGTCAGAGTTTGTCTTTCTTTTATGTGGAGAGAATGTTAGTTTCAATAAGCATGCAGCGGCAGAAAACATAATCATCAAACACTCTAATTCATCAATTTTAGCTTCAAATTAAGCATATTCATACAATATATAGAGGGTTTCAGAAATACCTTTGAAGATCTTCTTGAAACTTCAAAATCAGCTGCAATCTTTTCCTCTACTAGTCGTGAACTACTAGAAGATCTTCTCTACTATCTCCCTAGGACCTTAGATTGAGTTGTGAGACTCAAAACAAGCTGGAACAAGGGAATTTTGGAGAAGAATGTGACTGGTTTTTCACACAAACTGAAGAACCCTTCTTCAATATGGAATCTTAGAAAAATCCAGTTGTTTGCATGCCTTCCCTCAGCTGAAGCTTGGGTGTATTATTCAACCTCAGCATGCTACAAGTCTTAATCAAATGAACACCACCTACTTAGTGAATTTTGTGGAATTAGGTGAGTTGTGTGGCGAAAACCCACTTAAATTGGGTTTTTCAATTAATTTTCAATTAATTATTTAATTTTAATCAAATTATAATTGAATTTCCAAAAATTCAAAATCAATTTCTATTTTAAAATTGATTAAAATCAATTAATTAAAATTTTATTAAAAATTCAATTTTTAATCTAATTTTCCAAAAATTAAATTAAACAAAATTGATTTTCTTCACAAAATCCAAATTTCAATTTTAAAATTAATTGATTTAATTAACTAAACAATTTAATTAATTCTATTAATTTAATGTCAAATATTAGATTAATTTAAAACCAATTCTACGACCATGAATCCTTATTCATGTAATTTTGATATTTAAATCGAACTTAAATATCAACCTATTCTTCAATTTCATTTAATTCATTAATTAAATGAGTAATTATATTGCATATAATTACTAATTCCCTTTATTCGTATTTGAAAGTTTCAAATTAACTATCAAGCTATTCTAAGGTTTATTCCATTTGTGAGTTAGTAGGGGACCTAATGGACCTACAGATCATGAGCTCCAACGATCCGAGATTAACCGACTAAACCCTTTAATCTAATTAACCACCATTCATTAACTACCGGATTACTCCACTAAAGCCCAGTAGTTATATTCCCTCACTGTGGATATATTGTACCCATTCGATATAACCATGATTAATAAATTAACCCTTCATAGGCTGTTCGTAATAACGGTTGGGTCAATAGTTGTTTTACCCTCGAGATTACCTCTTGTTGCTTAAGTCCCACTGATTTTCTAATGAACAATTGGTTTGAGATTCAATCATCAAACCAAGTCCTCTCGTGCCAATGAGAGGGTGGGGCCCCTTGTTCAAGACCCAGAGTCAGCACTTAAGGTAACAACCTTTATACTGACCTAAAAGTGAGTACGAGTAAATTCCATCCTACAACCGATGTCCTCAGCTATCTATTTGGTCTTACCCTTGAAATGGGAGGTTTATTGAGCCGACACTGTTGAGCCAACCCTCAGCCATGAAAATCTAAGGATAATCCCAAATAAACAGGAGTTCATAGTTAGCTCAGGATTAATGTGAAGTTACCTAGATTATCACTTTGAAATAGCCAGTCTTAAACAGTAAACAATGTTTTAAAATAAGAGTGATTATTTCTTGGTCCGATCTTATGCAAAATCATTGCACAGGACGCTCCCATTCCTCATGGCACTACCTGAACGAATCAGGATCACTCCACAACTACAGAGTGAGTCGCATCTGATAGTGTTGCCAGAATAAGGTATCCAACCTTATTCGTATACTATAGATCATTTTTTAAGGAACTCTTATAAAAAAGACCAGTGAGCGGAAGGAAGATTGTTCCAAACTCCATTGTGATAGAACATACACATTTACCACCAAATAATAATAGTTATGCAAAAACTCTAAATTACAGCATGATTCAAAAGGAAAACAACAAAGGATCAAGAGAACTTACACTTGAAGAACTTTTCTTCTTGTTCCAGCGATCTTACTGCACGATCATTCACCAACATGAACGTCACGCCTCCGCAATCTCCTTGAACAAAAACAACTCTCACTCGACCCTCGAACAGGAAGCAAACACCACTAGAAGGCTACCTTGGTATTTTTGGTGTGAGAATCTAGGAGTTGTGGGCTCTGTATGGATTTGGTAGAGGGTAGCAGGAATTTGGTAGATCGTATAGATGATCGAATAAGTGGGAGATGACTATAGTCTATCGTATAGACTGAGTACTCGATCGTTTAGAAAACAAGTGACTATCGTATAGAAAACTCATTGCACGATCGTGTATGTTCTCAAGCTATCATATAGCTAATTCTTTTGATCGTCCGATTCTCAATCGCTTAATGATTGCATTATGTAAAAATGAAAACGATTTTCATTTTATCCATCAGTTACCATAACTGATTACAACTTCCCACTTGGTTATTGGGAGAAAAAACCATAACCAATTATCTCATAATTGATTTAATTACAAATATAAATTATATATATTCATAACCTATAGTTTTAATATCACATCTCATGCAATATATAAACCATAGTTCTTTTTCTCCCTTATAGTATTTAATAATTATTCCTCCAATTAATGTATCTAATAGATTAAGTCAATTATATCTTATATAATTGATACAATTTAATTATATCATATATAATCAAATTTCTTCTTGTTAATTTGAACACTTCAAACTAACCCAAAAATTGATTCTCAACATGAATCTATTGAGTTACCAAGGGGACCTTATGGACCTGTAGCTTGAAACTCCAACGGTATGTGAATAACTGACTTAACTCTTTAATCACGATATCCTCCATCCGTTAACTGTCAGGCATTCTACTAAAGATCGACAACTACACTCTTGCTCTACAGATATATTTCTGTGTCCATTGGATATAACTAATCAACAGTACGATGACCATTCATAAATCGCTCGTAGGTACAGTCGGGCCAATTTACCGTTTTTTTCCTATAATTACATCTAACTCCTTAAGTACCATTGATTCCTCTAATGAACAATACATCATAGTCCTACTATGAGTATGTTGGGTTTTATGTCCTAAAACTCGTAGTTTGTAAAAGATAAACATATTTTATAATCAATAAACTTATTATTGGTTCTATAAATTGCATACGTAAAAGTCTAAATCCAATAAACGAAGATTCATGGTTGTTATATGAATACTTGAACTTTATGTAGAGACATAGAGATGGATCAAGTTCGAGTAAGTAGCTAAAATGATCTATGGTACATGATTAAGATTGGGTAACTTATTCTAGTAACACTATTGGATGCAGACTACTCTGTAGTTGTTACAAATTGTTGTAAAGATACTACAAATGAAGTGATCCAGATTTGTTCATCTATTGACATGAGGAGTGAGGGCATCCTATATAATGAGTTTTCATAAGATCGGACCAAGAAATAAGTCACTCTTACTTTATAACGTTGTTTACTGTATAAGACTGACTATTTCACTTAGATGACCTAGGTAACTTGAACTTAATTCTGAGCTAACTATAAGCTCATGTTTATTCAACATTATCCTTAGATTTGCATAAGTGAGGGTTGGCTCAACAGCACCAACTCAATAAGCTTCTCATTTTAGGGGTAAGACCGGGTAGATAGCTGGGGATATAGGGTGCAAAATTGAATTTACACCTACCCGATTTAGGGATAGGAGAAAGGTTGTTCTTTTAAGTACTGAATACAGGTCTTGAACAAGGGGCCCCACCCTTTCACTGGGCTAAGAGGGATTTGGTTTAGTGACTAGATCACAAACCAATTGTTCATTGGAGGATCAGTAGGAACTTAAGGAACAAGACGTAATCTTGGGGGTAAAACATACATTTGACCCAACCGTTATTACGAACAACCTGTGAAATGTCGACTTACTAATTATGGTTAAATCATGTGGACATAATATATCTACAGTGAGGGGAGTGCAACTATGGGCTTTAGTAGAGTGACCCATTAGTCAACGAATGGGGATTAATTCAGTACAAAGAGTTTAACCAATTAATCTCGGATTGTTGGAGTCATGACCTGTAGGTTTGTGAAGTCCTCCTACTGGCTCGTAAATGGATTAACTTTAGAGCAGCGTGATAAGTTTATTTGAAAGTTCAAATTAGAATTAAACAAAATAGGAGAATTAATTAATATTTAAATATGATTTAAATATTAAATTTATGAAGGTGAATTTGTGTAAAATCAATTTAATATTTGATATTAAATTAATTAGAATTAATTAAATTGTTTAAATAATTATTTATTAATTTTATTAGAAAATTAATTTATGGAATTAATTTTGCAAAATTAATAATTTTTTCAATTTTTGAAATCAAGTTTATTTTTTAAATCATTTGGTAAAATTGAAAAGTTTGAAAAGCACAAAATGAAATTATGGATTTTTCCATTAATGCCTTCAATTAGCTCACACTAAATCCACTTAAGTTTGGTTTCAATAACTCAAAGCATGAGCTGCATCTCATGCAGCCATCTTCTTTGTATGAAAGTTTTGCAATAAATAGAGAGGATTGGAGTAGAATTGAGGCATGCATCAATAGAGTTTTTGCTGAAAAATTCGAGTTGAAGAAGTTATTCTTCAAGTGGGTTGTTGCAGTGAATTCTTCTCCAAGTTCCCTTTCATTCAAGCTTATCTTGAGTCCCATAACTCAATCTAAAGCTCCAAGAGAATAGTAGGGAAGATCTTGAGGTGGTTCTCAACAAGATTTGGAGAAGGTTTGCAGTTGAGAATCGAGATTCAAGAAGTTCTACAAAGGTATTACATGAAACCCTCTTGTTATTGTATGAACATGCTTTATTTACAACCAAAATCAATGAATTAGAATGCTTATTGATCTTTGTTGCTTATGCTGCGTGTTGATATACTTCTTTAGAGTAAATCCTTCTCGGGTCTAGAGAAGGTGTGACGCCACATTGTTTAAGTCCCAGAATCAGCCCTTAAGGGAGTAATTTATCTACTTACCCTTAAATCGGGGAAGGAGTGAATTCCTTCTTATGTAGCTGAGTTCCCAGTTCCCCAATCAGATGAATCCCCAAAGTGGTAGATTTGAGACGACTATTTAGCCACTCGTACTCATACAAATCAAAAGACTACCCTCATAGGCAGGAGTTCCTAACTAACTTAGGATTAAGGTCATGTTACCTACGGTCATTCTAAGGAAATGAAAGTCTCTGTCATGAACGACGTTATATAACGAGACTAAACATTTCGTGGTCCGGTCTTATACAAACTCTTTTGTATAGAGCATTCTCGCTCGCATGTCTAATACATTAATGGTCAGGATCAGACCATTTGTAGCACTTTACAACACTTGTAACATCTACAAAGCGGGCCACATTCGTAGTGTCAACAGGATAAGGTTTCCCTACTTTATCCATATACTACAGACTTAGACTATCACTTAAAGCATGATTCACTTGTATGTCATCACATACATACTTAAGTTACAACGATAACCAAGGATCTCATATTATTACATCACAATATGTCTGTCCATACATGTGTTTACAAACTACTAGACCCTACGAGATTTAAGGCATCAACCCTAACAATTTTGACTATTTACTCAAACCTAATCCAGTCTTATGTCTCCACATAAAGTTCGAGTATTCATGTAATAATCTTGAATATTTTAGTTTGCTAGATTTATTTCTAAAACGGAACAAACAATTCATATATTCAATAACAACTTTATTAAATCAAACTTCAATAACAACTTTATCGATTTATAGAATAAGTTTTATCATTTACCAGAAGGCCGTATATCATTGAAAATCTATAAAAAAAAGCCAACTTTTATTTGGGCCCTTGATTTTGGGCCATCTTTACAAAATTTTCAAATGTAACCTCTTATTAGAAACAACCGCGTACTAAGATTTTGCTAATTTTTTCCGACTAGTTAAGTACGGATAGTTTGTGGAGGCCAGATCTAACAATTATGAATTAGATGCAAAATTTAAATATTTGATGTAACAGCTACTTTAAATTTGAAAAGTAGCGTAAAGCGCGAATCTCCTCCATTAACTTCACTCGATAAATGTTCAGCTCCACCACTAGCTCCCCACTACACCATTTACTGAAAGTTGCCCCAACAGGACAAATTTGTTCGAGGGAACACATTCCCTTTATTGCTTCCAATTTTTTTTTATGGGTTTATATTTCCTCTCTTTGTTCCCTTGTGTCAGTCGATAGAAAATTCATTTCCTATAGTATAAATATTTTTTAAATAACAAATAACATTTTTAAAAATATTGACATATATTTAAAAATGCCTAGATTTAAACTTTTTTTAACCAATACTTGAGGTGGGGAGATCGAATCTCAAACCTAAACGTCAATAGTATAAATTCGTGCTCATTGAGTTATGTTTTATTTACAAACTCATTATCAATTTAATCATATCAAGATTTTAATGAATAAGAGTTTGTCTAGGATTTTGAAGGAAAAAAAGATATAAATTTTTTTGCCACCATGAATTAGAAAAATATGAAAATAACTTTCTAGGATTATGAAGGCACGAAAATATTTCGAATTATACTTAATTACACTAACTTCACACATAATAACCCCGAATTCATTAAAATGAAACCAACGTCTCAAATCTTTTCACATTCTCCTCCATCCCCTTTCTTTTTCCAACAAAGAAAGAAAAGAAAACATAAACATGCTTCCTTTCCTATAAATACACATGATGTTTTGTACCTGGCTTGTTTTTACCTTACGTAGACTATGTATTTGCAGGTGTCAAAGCTTCCAAAATAATTGACATAAACAAAGGGTTTTTTATTATTATCTTTCTTCCTAAGGTGATTATTCCCACTCAAATCCAACCACTGCTGCGTCGACTCACGTGAGTTCATCCTATTCTGTTGTAGTTCAGTCTCATCAACCAGTTCACCACGTGGCACCACTGGTCATGTCCTGTCCCCATCCAGAACCGACCCTTCCTCCGATCTCACATCACTCAAAGCCACCGTTTTTCTCTCCTGTTGTCACGAAATCCAAACTGGAAAAATTTGAAACTGCTTATTTGATTTTGTGATGGAAGGTAATTATTAAATTTAAAAAGAGGTTTTTACGGGATGTTGTGTTACACCTTCAAAACCACTGGAAAATCTTTGAGAAAACCCAAGTAGCAAAAACAATTTTTTGAAATTAATTACTCATTAAAAAAAGGTGTGCAGTGGGCTATCTTGGAGGGTAAAAATGGAAACCAAAATGAATAAATCACAACGCGTTAGACATTTTTCCATTAAAAACTCTAATTGGATATTTTTCAAAATCACCCCTGTTGTTTAGACATGTACCATTTCTCCTTTCTTAATGGAGAATTGGTGTTTCGAGCCCGGGAAGATGAGTAATCCGCTCCAATTTTAATTGGGCCTTTTATTGTTTAAGCCCACGATCATATCTGGGCTTTCGGCCCGTTTATCCCTAAACGAAACAGTCGAAAGCCCCAATTCAATACCAATGGACAATGGAGCTTCATCGGGGCGGGTTGTGTTTTCTTCAATTCTCTTCGTTTTTCATTCACTGGCTTCGACCACCCAGGAAAACTGAAAACCCTTCTCCCCAGTATCTTCATTGATTCAAAATTCCCAAGCTTTCTGCATTCAATTGAAATCCAACTTTCGATATCTAAAATCCCGTTTCTTTTTTTTTTTTTTTTGTTAAACTGTTTCGTTCCGGGTGCCGAGGATCGAAGCTCTCATGGCATCGAAGAAGAAACAATCTGAAGGTATAGCTTTACTCTCGATGTACAATGATGAAGATGATGAGATGGAAGACGTTGAAGACCGAGAAGAAGAAGATAGTGAACTGCATCCGCAGCAGATGCAAGAAGAGGGAGGAGAGGAAGATTATGCTGGAGTTAGGGTTGCAGAAGAAGAGTTGGTTGGGAACAGTGATAGAATGATTATCAGTGATTCTGCAAATGGTTCGACGCCGCCGGTTGCTAGTGAAAATTCGACTCCAGATAAGCTCAAATTCGGGTCATCGACACCGCAGCCGCCCCAGGTTGTGGTTTCATCGTCGCCAATGCCATTACAAGCTGGGCAATTTGATAATTCTGGTAGGAGAAGGGGGACAGTTGGGATAGTTGATTACGGTCACGATGAAGTCGCAATGTCTCCTGAGGCTGAGGTACTTACAACATCTTTACTTGGTTGGTGAGAAACGGAAGACTCTACTTTTAATTTTAAAATTTTAGATTCCTTTTATTGTTGAACAAAGGTTGTAAGCATTGTTGGTTGAAGTCATTGTAGAGTGTGAAATCTACATTTTAAACAACAGGATATCAAATAAGTAAATTAAATAAAGTGTTGAACAAAGATCGACGGTTTCACGTTGAGCTGTTAGAAAAGATTTTTGTCGAGGTCAGCTTTACGGGAATTATTAAGCCAGCCTATCTGAGAGAAATTTGTTTATTGAAATTTGCGTTGTAACCTTCATCTTATTTGTATAGTGACTGTTGAAAAGTTATGTCTAATATCTCGTTCCTATTGTCTCCGATCAGGATGGAGAAATTGAAGAATCTGGTCGTGTCACATTTGGCGATGAGCTTTTAGGCACTAATGGTTTGTATGATTCTTTTAATTGTGGAATTTCAGTCTGCTTCTTCTCATTTTTAAAATCTATCAGTGCTGCAAGCTCACGGTTAATATACATCTGCTCTTGAAAACTTTTTACTCCTATCATTCCTTGCCTGTTTAGCTATTAACAATGTTTTTAAAGTTCAAGGTGGAATAAAGTGCAATGATCTTATGGGGCTTAAGCACAAACACAATAATTTGTGCTCTTTTTAGGCACACTATATATGAAAGTACTACGTGAAGAAGAGAAAGCATTGTTGAAGTAAGAATATGAAAAATAGAAGCTACCCTGAACACAAGGAAGTTTTCATTTAGACTTAGTAAGTTTTATTTTTTTGAATTAGTATTGATGGAAAAACCCTAATAATTATTGGGGAAAATATCAATTTATACCCTTGAACTTTGGGGTTGTATCAATTTAAACTCTAAACTTTAGGGGTAGTATCAATTTAAACCCCGAACTAATAATTGTATTAATTTAAATTTAAACTCTAAACTAATAATTGTATCAATTTAAACTCTGAACTTTAGGGGTAGTATCAATTTAAACTCTGAACTTTAGGGGTAGTATCAATTTAAACCCCGAACTAATAATTGTGTTAATTTAAATCTTGAACTTTCATAAGTATATCAATTTAAACCCTGAATTTTCATAAGCATATCAATTTGAACCCTAAACTTTTATAAGTGTATCCAAATATAACATAATGGAGGCTATAAATTGATACACTTGTGGAACTTCGAAGTTTGAATTGATACATTTATGAAAGTTCAGGGTTTAAATTGCTACAGTTATTAGTTTAGGATTTAAATTGTTACAACCCTCAAAGTTCTGGGGTGTAAATTGATATTTGCCCTAATTATTATAATTTTTAAAATTTTAAAATAATGAAAAAGCTCCAAATCCCAGGGCTTCACAGAAGGCGTGGGCCTAATGCACACCTTCTTTCGTGTGTCTGTGCCTTGGAGGGTTTTTTAAATCACTGACTATCAATACATATTATTTAGTTGCTTGTCTTATGAATATCTGGATTTTGTTGCTCCATCCTTAAACTTTGCTTGGTTAGTGGTATCAAGAAATATTCAGTTTTCTTGGGCATTGCCTTGTTTTGGAAGTGCAAAATGGTTTGTTTTATGACATCAACATGTTGCTAGTTGTTTACTCGAAGCATTAGTTGCGAGGGGTGGGGTTTAAGGTTGTTGACTATTTGAGGATCTACTAATGTAACTCATCATGTAGAAAGTAGAAGTGATCTTTTTGTTAAATGCTAAAATCCCTGCAGCATGTTGGCTGAAAACAGTACTTTATCTTTGAAAGACTTGCGAAGTGTAGGTATTTTTTTACCCTTTCACATTATCATAAAAATATATGTGTGGCAAACTTTTTTATTGGCACTGGTTTTCTGTTGTGTTAAATCTTTTAGGACTCAAGATTGATTATGTTATGATGATTTTTTTTTAGTTGTTTAATGAACTTGAAGAGTTATCATTGAAATACTATTTTCAGCTGACAATTTCTTGTGATGCTTATGGTCACTTTACCTAATTCATCATCGGCATATTTAATTTAATTTATTTTTATGATGCAGGTGATTTTGATAGAACATCTCCAGGAACTGTAACGGTCTCAACATCAAACAATCTATCCACTCCTCAAATTTCTGAATCACCACATTCTGGTTCAATGAACAATGTGATATTGGAATCTGAAACTGAAAAAGTTGAGGACACCGTTGAAGAAGAGAAAAAAGACATTGATCCCTTGGACAAGTTTCTTCCTCCTCCACCAAAAGAAAAATGCTCAGAGGATCTGCAAGTAAGTTCCCTTCATGATATAATAGCTACTTACTTATGTTCAGAGGAAATAGTTTGTGACTGACTAACTATTAGTCTAGATTGTGATCAGAAACATAAAGTAGTTATATATGGAATATATTTATTCCTTTTTAGTTTCTCTGTCTCAAGTGAGTAGCCTGAGTTGGTTACTAATGCGTCTGGCAGGATATGGGGTTGGGATATGTTGACATTTTGGTGGGCCTAATTCTACGCTGGTGAGTGTGTTACTTGGTTTCTGACCTTGATGGGGATTGGTTTTTGTTTGGCCCTCTTGATAGACAAAAATTTTAGAATGTGGATGCACAGGGGATTATGTAAGTGGAAGGTTTTAGTGCAATGAAAATGAAATTACTCCAGTTCTGCTGGATGTACTGGTTTCCTAATTCCTAACAACTTGGGTCTGACTTACCTTAAGGACCAGTTAAAAGGCGCCAAGCCCCTGTGGATTGCTAAGTGAAACAAAAAAAACCTTTTAGTCATTGATAACCGCATCCATCTAGTTTATCCAATAACTCAAGGCTTAATTATTTTTATTCTCCTGACATTCTTGTTCCTTTCCTTCATTTTATTTGCAGAGGAAAATCAATAAGTTTCTCGAGTATAAGAAAGCTGGAAAAAGCTTCAATGCAGAAGTACGCAATAGGAAGGACTACCGGAATCCAGATTTCTTGTTACATGCTGTGAGGTATCAAGATATTGACCAGATTGGGTCTTGCTTCAGTAAGGATGTGTTTGACCCTCATGGATATGATAAAAGTGACTACTATACTGAAATAGGTCATTGACAATTCCTTCTGTATACCTCTCTTGTGTTATTTCTTGATATCATTTATAAAAAAATCACATGCTCTTGGTCCTTGTACAACAGTACTTTAAATAATACCTTATATTAAATAATCTTTTTTTAATAAATAAATTCCATTATCATTTGTCTTGACAATTTGAATAGTTTACAAAAGATTGTATTCGAGGAATACTGGTTCTCATGTTGTGATGTTTTGCTGTCATGAACGGACTGATTAGGGTCTTTTGACATCTAGAGGTTATCAAAGAATTAAAATTTGGGCAATGGACAGAATTTATGTCTTACTCCTTTTAAGGGTAAAAAACATTTATGTTGATCTATGTTCTCTGCACATTCTACTTTAACCCATTTGCTAGATGCAAATTTAGTATGTGGTGAAGACTGGATAACATGTTACAAAGTATAAAGAATTGCATTATTTACATGCACTTATTATTAATTTCAGACATTATTTTTAAAGTTGCGTATGTTGTAGTAGAGGCTGACATGAAACGTGAAATGGAGAGGAAGGAGCTGGAAAGGAAGAAAAGTCCGAAGATGGAGTTTGTTTCAGGAGGAACACAACCTGGTGGTACGGTAGTGACTGCTCCTAAATTAAATATACCATTTTCAGGTTTGTTCTAGTCATGCTCTAGTCTCTTTCTTGATATTTTTCTTCTTGTAACCTTTTTTTTGTTGATTCCTTTTACAGGTGTTTCTGCTATCACTGGTAGTGGATTACATTCAGCAGCTCCTGCATCTGATGTCATTCCTAGGGATGGAAGACAAAACAAAAAATCAAAATGGGATAAGGTGATGATTTGCTAACGTGTAACTGTACATATTGGCAATCTATACGGTATTGCTAAGTCTTTGTTGAATGCATTTCAGGTAGATGGAGATAGAAGAAATCCAGTAATTTCCGGCGGGCCAGATGCAGCTAGTGCCCATGCAGCTTTACTATCTGCTGCTAATGTTGGCTCTGGATACATGGCTTTTGCGTAAGTTCGTTTACCCTTTCTCGAAGATTACATTGATTTTGGTTTTTTAATTAGCATTAATATCATACTGCCTAGGAGACATCTTAGATACAATAAGAGTGAAATCTTTTAGTGGTGTCTAATGTTGACTGCATCATTCCGGTTGACAGGCAACAGAGACGACGAGAAGCTGAAGAAAAAAGATCCAGCGAGAGGAAATTGGATAGAAGATCCTAAGAGCAATGAATTTTGTTCCGTAGTATTAAGTATCAAACCATTTTGAAAAACAAGGAGAATGGCTTGTAGCTTCGTATCTGTGACTAACCATGTATACGGTCAGAATGAAAATGTAATACTTCACTATTAGTTCCCTCTTGAAAATGTATTATTTATTGCTTATAAACTCATTTTTTCCATTAAATTTCTTGACTTGTAAAGATGATCCGGGGGGGAAACAAATTACACCAGAGCGAAGGAAGAAGCTCCTTTTTCTGTAAGTTTCACGAGAGTAAGAAAACTGACTACTGACAGTGTACGTGGGAACTTATTTTTAGATTTGCTTTCTCTATTGAATAGAAAATATTAATGAGATCTATAATGATTGCTCCAAGGTCAGAAGTTTAGTCAGGTTAAGGCTTTAAATACCAATCAAGAATTTACTTGCTACTTCCCTAGGCTTTGAAGGTTTAGGAATATTTGTTCACCATGTTAAGCTTTGTTCTATCTTTATTCTGTTATCTTTTTTGGCCATGTAATTTGTCTTTACAGTAGTGGATTCCCTCCTATGAATGAAAAAAAGAGGAAATCAGAACCCCTAAAGGAGATACGTAGATGTACAAAATCCATGTCCTATAACCATCAAGTCAGTGTAGAAATTGACAAATGATCCTCTCTATATAGGTTAGCCATATTGAGACAGTGACATTTTTGCCTTACAGCTTCCTGCCCTGTCCCTGTCCTTTTCCCCACGCCCCTCGATCTTCTTCAACCCTACAAACAGCCAAAATTCCAAGAAATTATGAACCCTACAATCAAGCCGCTTGATTTTAGGCTGTCTTCACATTTATCTCGTCTTCTAACTCTGTTTCTGGTTTTCCCCCACAGGCACACTATCAAACCAAACGTCACCGGATGCTTTAAAGTCAATACCATCAGGGCCTTTAATTCTTCTCTCGATGCATGTTGGCCGAAAGTTACCTCTTTCCCTAAATAATCGCAAAAGAGTAAACATGAGACCCCACACCTTGGCCTACCCCATTCATTATCTCATAACTTTGTTTGCCTTTTGTTCTAAATTAATCTATCACATTTATGTCTCAACTTAGGATATGGGAAAACCGGGCTTGATTTGAAGCAGAATTATGATGTAAATTTGGAAAAAGGAATCTTATTTCCATATTTTTACATCGAAACAAAGGAGATCCGAAGGCAGTAATGAGAAATATGGTCGGTTTGCAATTATAATGTTGTTGAATGTTGAGTCCGATCGATCCCCTCTTTTTCTTCCTGCAGGTGGTGGTTGCATATTTTCAACACAAGTACGTGTGGGTCAGCTTGAAAAGGTAAGCCATCGGCACCCGAGAATTGGTTTGGAGTCTTTTTTTTTCCCCTCCACTCGAGAATATGGGATGAGATTCCTTGGAATTGGAAGGCAAAGACTTTATTCTAATACTTCGATGCACTTGAAGTTATATTTATCTTTGTACATTCTATTTTAATAAAAAATATTAAAAAAAAAAAAAAGGTGAGAAGAGTTTGTCATATAGCAAATTGTAGACTATTGAGTGTGTTTCACAAATATGAGTGTAGTCTTGCATCTAAAAATTAAAATTTTCGTTGATTTGTCGACATTGATAGTAGAAAATAACTAATATCTTTGATATCTTTTATAAATATTCATGAAACATGATAATTTATCATTGATTAATCTCTATATGAATATGATTATTAATAACAAGATAACCATCATGAGTTAGTCTAGTAGTAAATAAACTAACATCTCCTTAATAAAGGGTTAAGAGATTATGGATTCAACCTACGGTAGTCATCTATCTAAGATTTAATATCCTATGAGTTTCTTTAACACTCAAATATTGTAAGGTGAGATGATATTTTTTTTGTCTTGATTGTTGGTAGAAGACCAAAATACCCATATTCTTTGTAGGTGGTGAAAGTGGATTTATATGTTTTTGGTCCCTTGCTTTTTGGTTAAAAATGGTGTTGTGCATGGTTGCTTTTGGAATAGAACACAAGTTTTGTTCTTTTGAGAGAGAAAAAGAAAGGGAAGAGATGCATGTGAAGGTAAAGAGTTGTCCCATGGCCATGGTTGCATGGATAAACCACTGCACGCTTTCGCCTTAGTTGAGACAGAGAAAGGGTGGCGGACTTGCCGGTGCTTCTTATTATTTTTATGCATCGCCTTTGTGTGGTTATACATCATCTATTATCTTTTTTTTATTGGGCAAATAAAATGTTTGATTAAATTATCCTCTTAGCTCTAGTTTTCGTTTGGTCTCGATGATTTTAGAATTTGGATTGTAGCCACTTTGTTATGGTTTAAATCTCTCCAAATGTCCATACAATCCCTAGAAGTTTATAATTAAAATATCATTTTGGTCCATATACTTTGAAATTTGTTCGATTTCAGTTCTCGTATTTTTAAATGTCTAATTTAGTTCTTATACTTTCAATAAGTTTGTTTTTTCTCTCTCTTTTTAAATTTAATTTTTATTTGAAATTTGTTTTTTGATAATAGTAATTTTTTTCTCACAAAAATCAGCAATAAACTAATAACAAATCTGTCCATAGATGAAGATGACTTCTTTGTCCTTGTCTTTGGCTCCCATTTCACTCACTATTCCCATGAAATTCTGAAATTCTTCATTTAATTTCGTAGTGAATGGGTGGGAATTATCTCGAAGAATTTTTTGGAATAGATAGTATGGAAGAATCAGTTAAATTATGTTTTAAGAAAGTTTTTAATTAAATTGTTAATTCTCCCCTATGAATTCTCATAAATCGTTTCAAAGAGTTGGGATCGATATAGAATACTCATGTCGATAAAATGATTTGAACTTCTTTTTTATTATTTTATGTTTTAATAAAATATTAGAATTTTTTTGTTTCATGGTTAATTCTTCTTAGAAAAAAAATATCTAAAGATGATAATAATAAAAATAAATGGTCCGGGGAACAGAGAATGGGGATGGAGTGTCCCTGTTTAGTTTGTCATGAATTTTTCTTCTAACTCCATTTCCTATTCTCATGGAAAAATGACAATAGCCACTGAAAATAAATTTAAAATGTATTGAAAGAATAAAAATTAAAATTAAAGATTTGAAAGTATATAAAGATTAAAATGGAACAAATCTTCAAGCTAAGAAGTAAAGATATTTTTAATTGGGTAAAGAATTGGTATCAAATTCATTGTTGATATGAATGCGTCTAGATACGTTGTAGAAATGTGTCCAATGCATGATTTGAAGTAACTATTTTTTTTTTAATTTTTTTAACTTTTAGATACATGTATCTCTTTTCAAGTACGTGAAGGGATACGTTAGGTCATTTTTTTTTTCAAATTTAAGTTCATTCACTTAAAAAATCCAATCTACAACCTATTTTATTTAAAAATCCACTTAAATTTAGTCATCCAAAACAAAATAGATTAAAAATAAAATAATCAAAACAAAAATAGGTAAAAAAAAATAATGGTAATTAAATCTTTATTGTTCTATTCTCTTCTCTCTCACTATCTAAATCATGATTCACACCTCAACTTCATTATTCAATTCTCATCTCCTACTTCTTTCCTCTGCTTTAGTTGCTCAACAATCGCTCCATATTGTTGGATTTTTTTCCCACTATTTTCTTAAATCCACTTTAATCTAGCTTACAATGAGTATTATAACAATTCATTGGTGTGTATATATAACGTATCTTCAAAGTAATCAGGATATTAGTTTTTTAGAAATTGGTGTATCGTCGTATCTCATCGTATCTGTATTTTGATCCATATCCATATTTGTGCTTCTTAGTTGATCAAAATAATATTTTAACATTTTTTGTTTGTGCTAGACGTGTGGCAAATGGGCACTTACAAATTTAGCTGAATATTAATAAGAAATTGCAAATCTAGCAACATATTCAACCTAAGACCTTAGGTTAGTAATTTCGTTTGCGGCATGACAAGAAAACCACCGAAAAGATATGTTTTGACATTCGGTAACAATGGTCAATAGAGAATAGTTCAGAATAATACACAACCAAATTATAGGAACAGTAATAAAATTTTTGAAATCAGAAAACCCTAATTGAAATCAAGCTCAATATAATTTAATCAGAAAAAAGTTAAAACTTTTCCAATAACATTTAAATAATTAATAGTGAAAAAATGATTTGCAATAATTAAAGACGACACAAAAGAATCCAGATAAAGCTTACCATGGCCATTAGTGAATTAAATAACATCTTTATTAGTAGATTATTTAGATAAATACAAAGAAGATCACGAGTGTCATTTAATTTAATTTAATTTTTCTTTTTTTAAAAAAAATCAGTTTTTAGAGAGAGAGAGAAAAGGCAGCGATTTCGAAGCTGCAGTAAGAGACGTTGGAAATTTACGGATTGGGGAAAGGCCGTTCCTTACAAACACACGTTGGTGTCTACTCACACTTCTGAATCCACTGCTCCTAACTTTATTTATTTATTTATTTTTCTTTCTTTTTATAAAAATTAATACAAAGATTCAAAATCTGTGGTTGATTGAGACATCAACGTAGGTAAGAGTGTTCATGGGTTAGGTTGGATTAGATTGGATTGAAAGACTTTTTAGACCCAACTCAATTATTTGGATTATAAATTTTTTCAACCAAAATAACCCTTATTAAAAAATAACCCAACCATGGATTGGGTTGGTTCGGGTTAATTTGGTCATTTATTTAAAATTTTGTTTAAGTAAAATGTAAATATGTAAAAATCTAATTTAATTATTTTTATATATTGAAATAAGATTAACAATTCAATTTCAATTTATATAGTGAAAATTTTCTTTCTAAAGTGCAAACAAACTATTTTTAAGAGTTGTTGAAGAATAAATTATTCAAAAAAATATTGAAAGTAAATAAAATTAAAATTAACATAGGTACAAATAATTTTGATATAAGTACTAAAAAATATATATTTTAAAGTTAATAATAAATTCGGGTTGGTTTGGATTATATTAGGTGAACACATGAACCAACCCAACCCAACCCATAAAATTTTCATTTATTTGAACTCAATCCAACCCAAATGAGTTGATAACCCAACCCAAACAGCACGAGTTGGATTGAGTTGATCAGTTTTTTCGGGTCATCGAGTTTTTTGAACATCCCTAAATACAGGTCTCGAATTCATGAAAATGTAAAAATGTGGACAACGTTGAAATTGAATACCATTTTATACTATCTAGTACGTTTATACTTTTAATTTTTACTTTGATTTTTATATTTTTAAAATATTCATTTTGATTCATGAAATGAAATGTCTATTTTGATCTAGTATTCTAAAAAAGTGAAAATTTTTATACTTTAAAAAGATGAAGAGACCAATAAAAAAAAGTGAATAGATCTTCTTTTCCCTTCCTTTATGAAATGTTCTATATTTTTCTTGTCTTGTCACTTTACCTTTTTTTTTTTTTTTTAATGTTAGATTTAAATTGTATTTTGGCTCTTGAACTTTAAATCTGGTTCAATTTTAGACTCTAAAATTTCGAAAACGTTAATTCTAGTCCTTCAAATTTTGGTATCTGTTATTAAGATTTAGTTAACTCATGAACATAATGGTAAAATGACTTATATTTCATTATTTTTGTGAGTTGGTTGTTGACATTTTACTTTACCTTCATATAGTGCAACCCATACTAGATGCAATTTCATACTTAAACAAATTTCATCCTAAAGAGTTAATAGAATCTTACTAGTAGGAATCAAAATAAACATTTTTTTTTTTAAAGTTTAGGGACTAAAATGAATGTTTTTAAAAGTTTAAGGATCAAAATAGAATAGATTCAAAGTTCAGAACTAAAATAGAATTTAAATCTTTATGTAATCAATTCAATTTGGTTTAAATCTTATTTTGATCACTGAACTTTGAATCTTATTCAATTTTGGTCCCTAAACTTAAAAAAAAGGTTCATTATAGTTTTGAACTTTTAAAAAAGTGCTTACTTTAGTCTCTGTTATTAAGATTCTGTTAATTCATAAACATAAATGTGAGATGACTTTGTAGTTTTGGATGACTAGGTTGCCAAATAAGTTAGTCATGCATGCTAAAAAAAATATAGAGTTTCAACTTTGAATTAGGCAGTAAAGTGAGTTTTTATATGAGATCTCAAAAGTCATTTTACGTCTAAGGTTTTGGCCGTTCATTATTTTGGCACGTTGGTTGATATTTTACTTGACATTGATCTTGCTCAATCCATGTTAGATGCAATTTCATCCCTAAATAGATTTCATCTTTAAAATGTTAACATAATCTTAACGGTATGAACAAAAATAAACGACTAGAACAAATGTTTCTAAAAGTTTAAAGATAAAATTACAACAAAATTTAAAATTCACACACTAAAATAGGATTTAAACCATTTAATTTCAGATTGATTTGAGAGTATATTTAAGCCTTAAGGTTCATTTAATCGTGTAAGTATCTACCCTTCGACTTTAAACATTATGATTGGCCAAAGGAAGCTTTCTCTTATGTTAGGTTACACGTGTTTTTGTTTAATCAATTTATGATATTTGATGTGCGTTATCTAATAAAGTTGACAATGATACTATCAAATTTATTGCCGATCTTAGAATTTTTAATAAGATTTAAATAAGAGATGTAAACCAACCAAATGAATTTATTGCTGGTAAAGTCTTTAATAGGTTTTTTCTTCACTTTATTATAATAGATATTTATGGTGCTCTTTAATTCTAATATCAAGTCTTTTTGTTTTTATGCCACAAAGATCTTAACTTAACTAACAAGTTGTCTAGTTAGTGGATAAAGTACCCATAAAGAAAAAACTATTTTGTTCCTTTAAAATTGAGTGTCTTAAGATTCATCCAACACATAGATTCATATTAGAGAGTTCTAATGTTGTGCATATTATAATACAATTTTCATCATTTAAAATCTTCACTTTAAGTTCACCTTTGTCCCAATCATCCTAATCATGCACACAACAAAAGGGAAAAAAGAGAGCTAAAGATGAAACCAAGTAAAAAGATAGATGTTGACCACATGATTTCCACTTCATGGCCACTATGAACTATTTCCTAGCCATAATTCATGTTATATTCTTACAAATAATTTTTTTTTGTAACAATATTTATTTTCTATAATTAAGAAATATAAAGTGAAATAAAGTTGGTAGTGTTGAGTACCAATTAGTATCTTATTAAATAAACAATGTGAAATGAATATACAAAACCAATATTTAAAAGATAAAAAATGTTAAATTACTATCCAAAATTTTGAAAATTGTGTCTATTTGATATTTTAACTTTTAAAATGACTTATTTGTTATTGAACTTTTAACTTTGTGTCCAATTAGTTGTTAAACTTTAAAAGTGTAATAATCTTTAGTTTTGTGTCTAATAGATCCTTAAAATTTTAATTTTGTGTCTACTAAGTCTTTAAATCAGCCGACATTCGTTTTTGAAAATCTTGGTTGACATTTTTAAATATAAATGGGTCTATTAGAGACAGAATTGAAGGTTTAGGATTATATTAGACATATAATTCAAATTTATATCGAATGAATCAATTATTTTTTTTAGTATGATGATATATTAAGCACAAAAATGTAAGTTCAGCGACCTAATAGATATTTATAAAGTGTAAGAACATATTAGATATAAAATCGAAGTTAAACAAACACAAATCTCAAAACTAAAAAACATCTTCCAAATGTATAGACACATATAAAATGATTAGATATCTTACTTAAAAGACTTGGAAAATGATATAACTACGGCAAGAACACATGAGCACAAACATAAATTGGTTGTTAGTTGTCCTTTACATTGACCAAGATTGACCAAATAATAATAATAATGATAATAAAGTTGTCTTGTTTCTGCTGTGTTTGAAGGGAAATTGAAAAATCCGACAAGGAATTAAATAATAATAGTAGAACATTTATTTAGTTGGGTGATATTTTTGTTGTTTTTTTAGTACACTCTATGAGTAAACATTTATAAGGAAGGTGAAGAGGATGGTGAAACAATGGGCAACGGTAACATTTGGGATTTGGCTGTTTTTGTGAGGGTAGTTTGGGAAATTTACAAAAATTTAACGGGCCTTTTGGTAAGTCCCAAAAAACCAAAATGGTGAAGGCCAAGAACTAAAGCTAAAAAGAAGCCGCTTTGGTAATGGGCGGCAACTCTCACGGCATTCAACCCTCGCCTTCAACTTTGCTCATTCTCTTTCTCTAATATCTCTGTAACTTTTTAATTTCAGACCCACTTTTGCTTTTTTCCATTTCTTCTTTTCTCATTGTAGTAGTAGTAGTCTCTTCGTCTCTTCTATTCTCTCTCTGTTTTTGGCTACAAGTTTTCTTGAGAGAGAGACAGGTTGCTTTGCGTTGTTTGTTTGAATCTCCGTTCTTTCGACGTTTGGGTTATTTTTACCACTATCCCATTTGGGATTTTTACACATTGGAAGTTTGAGAAGTGGGTTTCGTGAGTAATGGAAGCTCCAAAACCAGAGGAGATTAGCCATCCACCAATGGATCAACTTCAGGGCTTGGAGTACTGTATTGATTCAAACCCATCTTGGGGTAATGCTTCATTTTCTAAAATGAAGATAATGAAACTAATTCACTGATGTTTTTTTTTCTTCTGAGTTCATAATTTGCTGTTGTTTGTTGATGTTTTGATAACAGGGGAAGCCATAGCTTTGGGGTTTCAGCACTACATTCTGGCGTTGGGTACTGCTGTGATGATCCCTTCTTTCCTTGTTCCTTTGATGGGAGGCGATGATGTGAGGAAAAAAAAAAAATCCCAACTCTCTTCCTATTTCTTCATTTTCAAGTTTGTTTTGCTATTTTCAGTTCAAACGTAAAGACTTTGGAATATTCTGAGTTTCAATATCATGAGTGACAGATTATCCAGCTGCTATATGAAGACAAAAGAAAATAATCTCAAACCTTTTCATCTCAAGATGCTTTTCTGCTTGTTTTTTTTTTTCTTTTTTAATATGGGATTTGAAACTATGATACAGGGTGATAAAGTGAGAGTGGTACAGACTCTACTTTTTGTTGAAGGGATCAATACGCTTCTACAAACTCTGTTTGGAACAAGATTGCCTACTGTTATCGGAGGTTCTTATGCCTTTATGGTTCCGATTATTTCCATCATTCACGACTCATCTTTATCAAGAATCGAGGACCCTCATTTGGTCAGTATCCCAATTCAATGTTTTTTATTTTTCAACTTTTCCATTTGTCTCCAAAACGTATGGCCAAATTAGTTGTCTTTACTGATGCATAATGGACTCTGAGATTTTGTCCATACATCCAACTCAATCAATGTCCAAAGAGTCAACATTGTTGTCTTTTTGCTTTCTTTTTTTCTCATGAATTAAACTAAAGATCAGAGATTCAGGGATGTTTTACATAAAGTAAAATTAACATGTTACTTCTATAGAGATTTCTGAACACAATGAGAGCAGTTCAAGGGGCTCTAATTGTATCATCAAGCATACAGATTATTTTGGGATACAGTCAGTTATGGGCTATTTGTTCCAGGTAGAACTTCCTGAAGAATTATTACATTACTAAATCTGTTTCACTCTGCATATATATATTAACGAAGGGAAGTTTATCATTCATTTCAGGTTCTTCAGTCCTCTTGGAATGGTCCCTGTGATTGCACTAGTAGGCTTTGGTCTGTTTGACAGAGGATTCCCAGTGGTACATTTCAATTTGCCATTTTAAGGAAGCCCAGTTTGGTGTGTTTTTCAAATTTTTGGTTTTTTGGTTTTTCAGTTTATCTGACCATTGGAATTTAACCAGGTTGGAAGATGTGTGGAAATTGGCGTTCCCATGCTTATACTTTTCATAGCCTTCTCACAGGTGATGTCTAATATTATCTTGCTAATGCAGAACAATACTAATTAAAGTCTTAATTTCTTGTTCTAATGTTCCATGTCCATTGAAGAGGGAAAAGAGTGATGTAGGTAACAGAAGTCAGGGCGCCCTTTTAAAAAATCTATACAATTTGCTTCTTTTGCAGTATCTCAAAGGTTTTCATACAAGGCAACTGCCAATACTCGAACGCTTCGCTCTTCTTATAACAGTCACTGTGATATGGGCATATGCACACCTCTTAACAGCCAGTGGTGCATACAAACATAGACCAGAATTAACTCAAATCAATTGTCGAACTGACAGGGCCAACCTCATTTCATCTGCTCCATGGTTGTTATCTCAACCTGGTCTCGCTTGTACTTTGTTCTGATATAGAAAGAAAAAAGATAACTAATCCTTCTTCTCCAACGATGCCTCCATCATTCAGGATCAAGATTCCATACCCTCTTCAGTGGGGTGCTCCAACTTTCAATGCTGGCCATGCTTTTGGGATGATGGCTGCAGTTCTAGTATCTTTGATTGAGGTACTGTAGTGCTCTACTCTAGCAATATATTATAATTCTTGCTCTGTACTTGTAAAAGTAATATGGAAAACTCAACTATTTAGCAGTCAACCGCAGCGTTCAAGGCAGCATCACGTTTAGCGAGTGCAACCCCACCTCCAGCTCATGTTCTGAGCCGCGGCATTGGTTGGCAGGGAATTGGGATTCTTCTGAGTGGTCTATTTGGGACACTTTCTGGATCAACTGTGTCAATGTAAATTTTCTTTACTGGCTTCTCATTGCATTGTGTCAATTTGGGTATGTAACTATGCAAGTTTTCTGACTTATAATGTATGTACAGAGAAAACGTAGGGCTGCTCGGAAGCACCCGTGTTGGTAGTCGCAGGGTTATCCAGATTTCAGCTGGATTTATGATATTCTTCTCAATTCTAGGTGAGCAGAATGAATTCAAGAAGTTACTTTGTAACATTACATTTTATCTTGCTTAAGTTTATCATGTTGGGACTCTGCTGCTTCCTGCAGGGAAATTTGGTGCATTGTTTGCTTCAATACCCTTCACCATATTTGCAGCTGTATATTGTGTCTTGTTCGGTCTTGTTGGTGAGTAGATTTTGCATATTATTTCATATTTTATATATTCTCTGGAATTGGAGTGTTAACATTTTTAGCTCTTTTTCTCAGCCTCTGTGGGGTTGTCATTTTTGCAATTTACCAACATGAATTCAATGAGGAATCTCTTCATTACTGGTGTGGCATTGTACTTGGGTTTGTCTGTGCCTGATTATTTTAGGGAGTACACTGCAAAGGCCTTTCATGGTCCTGCTCACACAAACGCTGGATGGGTGAGTTTGTTGTGTTTTCACCTAATTTCTCTATGGACATGAACTAACCATTTCCCCTCATCACTATTCTCACACGTTTTCTCATTTTAATGTGCAGTTCAATGACTTCCTAAACACTATCTTCTTCTCGCCACCAACAGTAGCCCTCATCGTTGCGGTTTTCTTGGATAACACACTAGACTACAAAGACAGTGCTAGAGACAGGGGAATGCCATGGTGGGTTAAGTTCAGGACGTTTAAGGGGGACAGCAGGAATGAAGAGTTTTACACTCTTCCATTTAACCTAAACCGCTTCTTCCCTCCATCTTGAATACAACGATAAAACAGAGGGGACGAAGTTTGCATGCACCAACACAGAGAGATGGCAAACAAATTGTGGAAAGTATCATTTCCTGGTTGAGGAGATTCTTTGAATGATGGAGGGGAGGGTGAAGATTACTAAAAGACGAGACTAGACTCCATCTCAATGGCCGCCATCCCCTTAGCCTCCCAGTTTTGAATGATAATCACTTTGCTCGGAATATTCGAGTTGGAAAAAATAAAGCCTACTTAGTCTTGAAAAGTCTTGAAAGAAGAGAGACCTGTATTGTCTATTTTCTTTTTTTTAAATCAATGATATTTTTGTATCTCAGAAAATTCAATCAACTCGTGCGAGCCAGCCAGCATTGTGAATGTGATAAATTTACAACCAGCTCTTCTCTTGCTAACGAACTATGATAATGGACAAGCAAAATGAGTCAATCGCAGCAGGTTATATACTGACAGAATAAGAATGAACAAATGAATTTGAATATTGCCAGAGGGGAAAAGATATATGTAGACTTCCATCCAAGGCAGCTAAGTGAATCATTTATACTCTTTGCACTACTGGGATTTGCACATGCATTCTGGGCACCTTGGTTGACGATAGATGCTTCTACCAAACCCTCTGGTCCGGACTCGTTGACCTTCCTCAATCATCTTTCTAACTCTATCTTCAAAAGTATTCCAGCCTATGGTCTTATTCTCGGATAAGATTGCCGCTAACCTTTTCTTGTTTGGTCTTAAAGTAGGGGCATTGCCACCTCCATAGTAAGTTCGAAATCCTGACACCAGAGATGATAGTTGGCTTCCAGAATCGGTCATGGCAAAGACATCAGCACTTACACAGGCAATAAAATCCAACGCTGCAAGCTATATTACAAGCATTTAGCCTAATGAATTAAACATAAAAAACATGCAACTTTTCCATGTAAAAAACAGGAAATATAGCCACATTCGCCCAAGTGCTTGGTTCCTATAGTAAAAATACTGACTAAGCATCTAAATAAAATCGTTGGGAAAAAAAACAGATTGTAGTAATCAATGAGGTAACAGACTCTACATCAGAAATGTAGCTTAAAGATTATCATGATACCTCATCTTTCAATAACTTTCACACTCTTCAATGTTATACCTGAGAAGAGAAGTTTTGAAATGGTGCAAGTTCACTGGGAGTAAGAAGTGTTTCCTTCGTGACTAAGTTGGGATAGAGGTCAGAGAAGGTCTGCATCCGGGAATTTCCACCATATATATGAGATCCAGCCAAATAAATATAAGTTCTATGTTTGAATCCAAGACCAGCTAGAACGAGTCCTGCTTCTTCTGGTGTCAATGGGCATCTCCCTGATATTCTCAACTCCGTTGAAGAAATTGTCCTGCAAACCAATTTGCAATTCCAAAACGATCAGCATATACTTACATAAGTTGATGTAGTCTGAAATTTGGGTTAAATTGTGACGAGAAAGAAAAAAGAACATCAAATTAAGTACTTTGACTTCTTCAAACGCTCAATCAGTAAAGGAAAATGGATTTCTCTGTATGCTTGAATCTCCTTCTTCTCATCTTCTCCACCTCCAAAGTCACAGAGGGAGTATGCAACCATATCCACTTCAAATCTCAAATGTAAAGCAAGATACTTCGTTGGACCCCCAAGAACTTTGTCCTCTTTGGACGGCACATAGTCAATGAAGTTTCCAAGCAATTGTTTATCCAACATACTCTGGGCGGCATCATATTTTCTTATCCTTTTGACCAATAAAGAACCAACTCGTTGGATTTTATGTACAAACTTCAGAGCATGGAAGTTGCATTTACATCTTAATTTCTGCAATTGTGAAGAAATTGAAGCAAATTATTAAGAGGTACCTACACTTCAGATTTTGAGCTTCAGACAATCCTCTAGTCACTTAGGAGATGGTAGAGAATAAGCTTTCATACAATGACAAGATTAATTTAGCTTCTTTTAAAATATTGAAGTATCTTTTCCATACAACTTAAAAACTAGCAAACACAGGCACGAACGGATTGGTTTAATTAAGTGATGTTTTCCTTCCAAGCATACTCACTCGTGACAATGATAGAGAAAGGCATGCTTGAATACAGGAAGACTAATCAACCAATCTTGGGATAAAGGCTCTCTTGTGTATGTTCATTCTCTGCTCTACTCTTGTAAATAGAAAATGAGACTTCAATATCTTGACTACTGCTAATTTTTATTTATCTAGGCTGTTTTCTTTCACAGATAACTAAATGTAAAAAATGACTGGTCTCTCAAGAGAGTGAGCAAAAACATCTCAAATTTACTTCCAAAGAGAAAACTGTAACATCTGAATTAACAGAAATGAAACATTAGATGCAAAAATTCATTCGTGATACCAAGCTAAATACCAGTAGCAGTAATGTTTTCCTGTTATATTTGGTTTACAACCTGAAGGTTGAAAGGTATGGGATCAAAGCCAAGTCGATTTCCAAAGCCAAGGAAGTGAACAACTCCATTCTGCAAAAGGAGAGGGAGAACGGTTCTAATATAATCAGTGGGCTTCGCCTCTTTTGCAATATCTGCATCAGTGATCTGAAAAAGTACCAGGAGCTACTGAGTTGTTTCCAGAGTGAAAGTGGTTGTATGAAGTATATGCATTTATTTATCTTAAATCACCAATTGACCCAAAGCTTAAACTCGTAGGTAGGCAAATTTAATTATATCATCTAACACTCCCCTCACTTGTGGACTTGAAATATGAAGAAGACTCAACAAGTGGAAATCAAGATTAATTGGGGAGAAAATAACATGCAGGGTTTGAACACATGACCTTCCTAGACCTTCTGCTCTGATACCATCTTAAATCACAAATTGACCCAAAAGCTTAAACTCGTAGGTGAAGGAAAATTTAATTATATTATTCAACAATTTATAACATACCTGAGTACCAATTGCCTCTAGATCTAGAGACTTTAAGTAAGAAGGGAGTTCCTTGACAATATGTACATCATCTTTAAGAGTACTCATGAAGTAATCTTCTTGGTATATGTCACCAAACTGGCTGCATTCTCATTAAAGAAACGACGTGTGAGACTCTGCCAATCAATGAAAGCATAAAATGTGAAAGTTGGACGGCCACAAGATCAACAACTACAAATGCTTGCCATGGCCAAGTTGAACATGAATTTTAAACATTATGCAGGAACAATGATTCAATTTTGAAAATGCTTTTATTGGCTAAAGTTTGATGAGATTGCTATTTAATATAGTTGAATGACCATAAATTTCATCCGTGGGAAACTATAATGCATGAAATTTGCTCGACCAACAATGCATAAATGAAAGCAAGGGTATCACTTCACCATTCTTACATAACTACATATGCCAATAAGTGACAGTGTTAAACTAGTAAAATGAATTTAATAGAATGGTATGGGATTCAGAAAGACCTCAGACCTTGGATCCTTCCATACATTGCTGTAAAGAAATCTTGGAATTACTAGAGTTGCATTAAGAAGAGATGCCAGTGCAACAGCATTGCAGATCTGTTAAGTGTCATAAACCCACGTGAGGACTAAGCTAAGTAGAGAAGTCAAAAGTTGGTCCATTTGCAAAGAAGACTGAAACAAGATCTGTCTAAGAAAACATCATCGCATATGCTTGCTACTTGAATTGTAGTTCAGAATATTGCAAGTAAACGTTATGACCCTTATATCAGAAAATGTATTTTCTCTGGACCTAGCCAATAAGAAGATGAGCTATAAAATTATCTGAACTGCATATTTCTTTGACGTTCCTTTCAATTGTCTATTTTCCCTAAATAATGAACCCCAGTTATAAAACGATCAAAATAGCATGTAAAATGATGTTCTTCTAGCTACTTTCATACTCTCATAGGCAGTTATGAAAGCAGAAAATAAATTAATGTAAATTTGGTCATTTGATCATATTTTCCGTATTTATCAGTTGAATATCAATTCCTTGGCTAATTGATTTTCATACCACATTTGCCAATTTTATCATCTATAAGTGTTTGAACGCTCTGATATGCAGGCAGAACATAGAGCACTAAGAATTTGATAAGGATAATAGTGACATGGAAGATACAAACACTTACAGCAACTCGTTGCTGATTAAGACCACCATTTGCACTGACTACTATGTAGCCATTAGTCTTATCAAACTTCCCTGATCCAAGATTACAACCGAGTGTCAGTCACATGATACAGTTTCCATGCACTAAATAGTCTATGCATACTCATTAAGTCTGCAGCAGCAATTAGCAATTATCCGAGCAAAAATTAAAAGGACTTTATGAACATCAAACAGCTTAAGGTCTGATTGGGCACCTAAATCTGATCCAATGTTTCCATCTGCACAGGGTACCCATGCAGAGGCCTGAAGATATGGTTCCTTCCACAAACTTGATTTCTCTGGTTTAAACTCAACCTGAATGCAGAACAGTCTCATTTTTTAAGACTCATCAGAAAAGTGACGGGGAAAGCTGATTCAAACATTTACAATATGAGAAGAGTCAAACAGCAAACCTCTGCGAGAGAATTAGAGGCCAAATGCACAAGGCGGTCATACATCTGGATTGGTGACTTTTCTTTTTGAACACGGGGACCATTATCATCCTTAAGTCAACAAAAATGGATATATCATCACTAGAGCATTGATGTTAGAACATTGTAATACCAACTGACAATCTCTATCCATAGCATTTGGAATTCTACAAAGTCAGTACTGATGGATCTAATAAAGATTATTACTAAAATCAAGGAAAGAGAGTATGAAGGACCCGAGCATATAAGGATATCTATCAACGCCATACCTAAGAAGCTATTACCAACCTATTAAACTTCCAAATGCTAATTAAATCTAGAAACATTCCTCGAGTACATCAGGATCACTTCGTGCAGAGAATACAAAACATATCCATCACAAAAATTAGCAAATTTTACCTTGATACCACTTGATTTTCTGGCAGATGGACTGTTCCGGTGAATGATCAAATTGACAAGGGATACTGTTAAAGAATCAACCAAAAAAACAAAACCAATCACCCCGATCATAAACAAAATTGACCTCACATGCTTTTGAAGCCAAAAATTCCTTTTGCCCCCATAAGATCCTTTAGAAACATTCATTTTGGAAAAATCATGTTTCAATCCATGAACTGACACATTTTTCAAACTTGAGTTCACATCTTCTCCTGAAAGCCGTCTGCCAATAGAGGGATTATTCCCACAAAAATTTTCTGAACATCTAATCTGATAATCTTTCATTCCTAATGACATCCCATCATTCTGAGACTCGGGCCGCAGATTCCTGGAGGCCCCTTGCTTTCCCATTGTTATCTCTCAAACAGCCTCAAACATCTATCCTTCCTTACACTATTAAGAAACTTTGGTGTTTTAAGGAACCAAATAACAGAAAAACATGTAACCAGAAACTATGAAAGCCTGCATTCTCAATTTCCTTTTTCTTACAGACTCTCTCTATCTGTCTTTCTCAGAAAACAACCCACCAACACAAAAACAGAAGTGATCTAACAAAAATTCAAGTTTGGTAATAAAAATAATTGTTAAAGAAGAAGATATGCATACACGTCAGGCATAAAAGGAAAGGGGGAAAGCTGCAAAGGCCGGTGAGAATAGATGAGTGCAATAAAAGCAAAAAAATTAAAGACCAAGTAACACTTTCAGACTAACCTTGAACAACAAGAAATACTTGCGAACAATTACAGGCTACCAACCAGGGCAAAACGTCCGTTTCAGAGCTACTCTCTTTCTGGGTTCCCACGTTATTGAACAATAGAGCCTGAATTGAAGATTGGAGAATGAAGAAGAAGAAGAAGAAGAAGAAGAAGAAGAAGAAGAAGAAGAAGAAGAAGAAAAAAGAAGAAATGAATGGTTCGAATTGGCGGGTACAGTAAATCTTGTGAGCCAAGAACCGTTGGAACAACTACCTTGAAGGCTTTTTGGAAGATTTGTCCTCCTCTGTGTGACCGTTTTGCGGATCATACATGAGACTGAAATGGGCTGTGATGAAATTTTCCAACATCATGGCCTAAATGCCCCAGACCCAAAATGAATTGGACGCTTGTGGCGGGCACAGATTGTAAAACCGGGAAACCATTCATAAGGGAGATTGGTGGAAATAGCAAAATTGGGGGTTGCATTTTGATTTTTGTAAAAACAAAAAAAAAAAAAAAAAAAACAAAAAAAATAATAATAAGATTTTTGGCAAGTGCGTGTCACACACTTGACATATATTTTTTAATCCCAAAATTGCCCTTGATATGGTTGATCAACCGTTTTTTATTGTCTGTTATGAGACTATACATCCATTCTCAATGGAATCATCGGTTATGACATAGTACCAGATTTTTCTCTCATTTTAAAATTGGAATCAACGGTTTTATATATGTTTAGATTTGATTTAACCACTTTTAAAAAATATTCAGAATTAGTCAATATCTTATTTGTTTATCATCATTTTGATTTTAATTTATAATATATCTTTAGATTTTATATTATTTTATTCATTTTCTTATTATTTTAATTTCGAATTATTTTTTTTTATTTTGATTAGGATTTTACTTAATATTTTATACATATTATCATCTAACAAATTATATATTTTCATTTAAATTTTTATCAAATTTTTATATTTTTTTAATCACCTTTTATTAATTATCATCTTATTATATTATTATACCATTAATTTGTCTTTTTGACGAACAAATAAGTATTCATTTTTGCAATCTTGCTGTTTTTGCTATGCCTCTAGAACGAGTTAGGCTTCATTCGTAGGTTTTCTGGTTGATAAAGTTATAAATATAGTGTAATTGTTGAAGCTTAAATAAACATAAAATTATGAATATAATGTAATTGTAAATAAACAAGCTCCCTGATTTTTCTCCTACGAATTATATTTGAATTTATATTTTATTATCAAATTAAAATTTATCTAACTACTTATTGAATTAATCACAATAAACAAAAACTTACTGATTTTTCTCTCAAATTTATATTTGAATTTATCTTTTATGATCAAATTTGATTGTATTGTATCTAACTAAATTTCGATTTGTTTCAATGTTTGTTACAAATTCAATTGTATCTAAATTTTTTTTCATTATTTTATACATATTGTTATTAAATTAATTTGATTTTTTTTTTTCATATTTTTTATCTTTTCAATTTTTCATAATGAAACACATAAAATTGACTTGTTGTACTTAAAAAAGAAACATATAAATGGGAATTAAACTTTAAATGTTTGAAACATGTGCTAGAAATAAAGAGACGTCTTTTGCATCAAAGGACCGCCTTTAAAAGCTGAAGTTCACAACTCATCCAGGATTCAGGTCATGTTACCTATGGTCATCCTGGTGAAATGTAAGTCTCTATTATTAATGACGTTATATAATAAGACTATTCATTTCAAAGTCCGGTCTTATACAAATTCTTTTGTATAGAACACCCCTACTCACATGTCTCTACATGATTTATCAAGATTAGATCATTTCTAGAACTTTACACCTATTGTAACATCTATAAAGCGAGTCGTAGTCGTAGTGTCACCAAGATAAGGTACCTAGCCTTATCCATTTACTACAGACCCTTCAGGTTATTGCTTAAACACAATCCATCCGTATGTCTCTACATACATATTTAAGTTATAGAAGATAACCTTGGATGTTTGCTTATTGGTTTTGTGGGTTAAGGCTAATAAATGTCCAATAAAATACCTCATATTTTATTAAATAAATTAATTATTTGTACATTACAATTATAAACTACAAGACCCACGGGATTTAAGGCATCAACCCCTAACAAAATAAACTTAAGAAGGAAAGAGAGATAGCGCGAACCTTAATTGGGAGAGTAAGGGAACTTTAGGGCGCTACTCGTGACTTTGAAAATCAATGAGAAAATATGGGCACCACCAGTCGTGGGCTCGACAGCAGTACCAATCGGACGACGTGTGTTTCCGACAAGAATGACATGGGCTCTCTGGACAGCTTGGGTTTTGGAGAACAAAGGAGACCAACATTAGGGAGAAGAAAAGAGGGTGTCAGGCGGCTGATGAAAAAAGAAGAGAGAAAAGATAGGGTTTTAATTCACCCTATCCAACACCTCTAAATAACGTCGGGCCAACTCGGTTCTCCCGATGGTAGTTTAAACTTCCGTCCGAAGAGCTTTAATTAAAATTTTCCCAATTTTTTTTAAGCTTAATGCCTCATCTATACCATCGAGATAAGCATTATCTCCCGATGCTGCAATCTTAGTGTTGGGAGAGACCAACAAATTTTTTTCCCTCCATTTTTTATGCCGACGGTCCAAGAAACGACACAATAGAGTGTATTTTTTCCTGATGCTATTGAATTTTCATCGGGAGATTATCTTTTTTCCTGGCGCCAAAAAAAAGTGTTAGGAGAACCCACTTTTTTCAACGCTTTTTTTTTGCGTCAAGAAAACATTCGTTGGGAAATCCCAAATTTCTTATAGTGTAACAGGGTCATACGTGCATGCAGAACTGCCTCAAGGCTAAATATAGATACACACCATAAGCCAGGTTACTCTAGACTTCCTGATATACTCTGGCCACATCTGACCCCAACAATCCCTTGATAGCTTGGGTGACACTATAGGCGTAGGTTTTTCTAGATTTCCCAGTCTACTTTAGCCATATCTGACCCCGGTAGCCCCCTGATTGTCGGAGCGGTGTTACTGAAACACATTCAAGTAGCATGAAAAAATAATCATCTCTCGGATATAAGAATTAGTAGTTTGAAACCACTTTTGCAAACCATTCAAAACCATACAAATCACAATAGTGTAAAATTAGGTTCCAAACTACATTTTCATAAATCCAGCTCATATCAAATCAATGAAAATTCAAAAATCAAGATTCAAGCAATTTTTGAAATAATAATAAAGTAAAATCGATCATGCCATCACATTTCACAAATCAAAGCATACTATTGTACATATATATTTTTCATATAAAAATACTAAAGGATAAACCCCTCATAGTCACAGGCACAAGTTCCTTGGTTTATAAGCCTTCCCAATCTTAATTTAACCTGAAACAAAATCCTAGGGTTACTAGACACTTACAAAAGGTTAAATTAACCTTAAACAACCCTTAGTGATTTGACGAGACCAATTAAATACAATTCAACTCCTAAACCCTCACATTTTGCTCCTTAAGCCCATTTTTCTCGAATTATCCAACTGGTACAAAAATCAATTTAAAATCTAAAATTATTTATTTTAGGGTTAAAATATCAAGAAAATCCTAATTGGCTTAAAAAATACTCACCAACTCTCAAAATGTTAAAAAACATGTACATGGGCACCAAAAATAGGTGTAAACGCATGGCAGGGGCATGGGTGTGGGGTGCGCACTGAAGACCACTGGACACGATCGAGGACACGTGGTTATGGGAGTGGGTGGATGGGCGGAGAGCGAGACTATTGTGTGTGGGGGTGGTAACCTGAGTGCCAGGCGCGTGCGGGCTGGGCGTGTTGAGAGGTGGCCAGCTGTTGTCGTCGCCTAGTGAAATTCCTGCTACAACCTAATTTTAAAGCTTCAAAACACCATTTATAATCAAATAAACTTCAAATAAATTTTATGGAACTCAATAAGGACCTTTTAGCTAGCTTACCAAAAATTTTTGGCACCAAAACCTTCCTCGACATGCCTTGAGAACTCCTTCAAAACAACAAGCTTAGACTTATTTGATTTTCAGACGACCTCTGTTTCATTCAAGTTTTCTCAAATTTTCGATTTTAATCACTCCGGCAGCTGTAGGATTTCTTTTACACTCAATCACCTTTCATTTAGTCCAAAAATCATGAAGATTTCACGGGTAAATTGGAAGAACTAGCTTTCCAAATATGCTCTTCATATGTTGCATTTTTTTCATCCAATCATTTTGAACCAACCAGTTGTTTGCTTGTTCTTTTATGTGGCTTTTTCTCATTTTTCATTTCCTTTTCATCCTTAAATGACTTTATTAAGTTAAATTAAATAATAAATTTAGGGAATTAATTTAAAAATATTTTCAACCAAAACACTCCTACTCCTCAGTCTCGGCCCAGTTTGTTTCTTCTACCAAATTTTGTTTTTTTTTTCTTTCTTTCTAACACTTAGCCAATCACCACTCATATTCAATAGCCAATCACCAGATCATAATCAATTACTCCAATAATCAATAATGTTACTAAGTTACTAAATAAATAAAAATGAACTTGCACTTGTAAAGTAATTTTCATCTACTAACTTCAACACTTAGCAAGAAAACATGCTTAGGTCATATAATTAAAGTGATTCATTCAGGTAAATTCTAAACTCACTTATTTAAGTTAATACCAAGCATAAATAAGAGGAAAAAGAACAAGGGCTTACATTGTGTCCCTCTACGGATGGTGTTTGCATAGGTCAATAATAAGGTGAATAGAGAGAGTGTTGATAGTAAGTGGGAGAAGGGCGTGTGTCAACACATCCCATGATCTCCTTCATTAGTTTGCAGTGAACTTTCATGCTCGACCTCGAGACACCTTTGTTTATGTTCCCCCTAAGGATGGTGTTTGCATGAATTTTTACTCAAACTCCAAAAATGGATAGAATTACTTTAGTTTTTTTTCCAATCAGTTTTTTTCCTACGGTTGGATCATAGGGTGGAATTCTAGAATCTAAAATGAGGGGTTACACTTACAAAAAAATAGATGTCTCAATTCAATGAAAGGGGTAATTGTTCACCCTACGGTAGCTTTTGTCCTGACTCACTAAAACATCATTGCAAAATAGATGTCATATAAGGTGCATTAGTTTTTTACTAAATTGATTGGTTGTTAAATTGGGTAATGCATTTATAACTGATATAAATAAATTGTATGGTTTCAGAAATTTCATTATGACGAGCGCTACTCTTAACTTGCTTTCCGCTGATAAACTTAACGGTGATAACTATACAAGTTGGAAAAATACTATTAATACTGTGCTAATTATCGATGACTTGCGATTCGTCCTTACTTAGGAGTGGCCTCAAGTCCCAGCTGCCAATGCAACCCAAAATGTTATGGAGACATATGAGAAATGGGTCAAGGCGAATGAAAAGACCCGAGCATATATATTGGCTAGCTTATCTAAAGTTTTGGCCGAGAAGCATAAGTCCATGCTCACAGCCAGTGAGATCATGGAGTTCTTGAGGCGAATGTTTGGACAACCGTCCACACATCTCTGCCATGACAATTTAAAATACATCTTCCATGCCTAGATGAAAAAATGGGCCTCTGTTTGTGAATATGTTCTGAACATTATGGTCCACTTTAATGTGAGAGAGATGAATGGGGCTACATCAACAAAGCTAGTCAAGTTAGCTTCATTTTGTAAACTCTACCTAAGAGTTTCCTCTAGTTCCGTGGCAACGCTGTTATGAACAAACTTGACTACAATCTGACCACCCTACTCAATGAGCTGCAAACATACTCTTTTTTATGAAAGTCAAGGAATAGAAAGGTGAGGCAAATGTTTCCTTGTTCTTTAAGAAGTTCTATAGAGGTTCGATCTCTGGGACAAAGTCTACACCTTCTTCTTCCTACACCAAAAAGTGGAAGAAGAAAGGAGGTCAAGGAAAATCTAACCCTGTTGTTGCCCAAAAGGGCAAGAAGGCCAAGGTTGCAAAGGGAATTTGTTTCCAACCAGAAAGAACACTAGAAGATGAATTGTCCCAACTATTTGGTAGAAAAGAAGAAGGTCAAATAAGGTAAATATGATTTACTCGTATTGGATACTTGTTTAATGGAGAATGATGACTCTTCCTAGATAATAGATTCATGCACCACGGATCACGTTTGTTTGTCCTTTCAGGACATTGGTTCTTGGCAGCAATTGGAGACTGGGGAGATAACAATACAGGTTGGAATTGGACACGTCATCTCGATTGTGGCAGTGAAATGACTTCCTTTAATTTTATAGAATCTTATCTATTGTTAGACAATGTATATATAGTTCCTGATTTGAAAAGGAATTTGATTTATGTAAAATTGCTTACTTGAACAAAACTATTTTCTAAATTTTAATGTAAATAAAGTGTTTATTTACAAGAATGATGCTCTTATTTGTTTAACTAACCTCAAAGGTAAACTTTGTATGCAAAATCCATTAGCATCTAAGGCGTTCCTTAATACTGAAATGTTCAGAACTACTGTAACTAAAAAAAAAAAAAGTTTCTCTTAAAGAAAATGCCCGATTTTGGCACCTAAGATTAGGTCACATAAATCTTGATAGGTTGATTAAGAATAGACATCTAAGCGAGTTAGAATAAAATTCTTTATCAGTATATGTGAGTCATGCCTTGAAGGTAAAATGACTAAAAGACCTTTTACTGGAAAAGGTCACAAAGATAAAAAAAAAAAAAAAAAAAAATTGAACTTGTACATTCGGACCTTTGTGTCCTATGAATGTTAAAGCAAGAGGAGGTTTCAAATATTTTATCACCTTCATAGATGATTAGTCAAGGTACGGTATGTTTACCTAATGCAACATAAGTCTGAAGCCTTTGAAAAATTGAAGGAGTACAAGGCTGATGTTGAAATTGTATTAGGTAAAACAATAAAGACACTTTAAATTGATCGAGGTGGAGAGTATATGGATTTAATAATTCAAGACTATTTAATAGAATATGGAATTTTTTCCCCAACTCTCAGCACCTGGTATACCTCAGCATAATGATGTATCAAAAAGGAGAAATTGAACCTTGTTGGACATGGTTCGGTCTACGATAAGTTACACTCATTTATCTGATTCGTTTTGGGGTTATGTAGTATAGATTACAACCTATATTTTGAATGTGTTCCATCCAAAAGTGTTTATGAAACACCTTTAGAATTATGGAATGGTCGTAAAGGTAGTTTACACTATTTTAGGATTTGGGGTTGCCCAACACACATACTTAAGGCTGATTCTAAGAAATTGGAATCTTGTTCAAAACTATGCCTATTTGTAGGCTACCCCAAGGGACAAGAGGTGGTTACTTCTACAATCCTAAAGATAATAAACTGTTTTTGTCAACAAACGCTACATTTTTAGAAGAGGACCACATCAGAGAGCACATTGCACGGTAAGATAATATTAAATGAACTTTTCAACAAAATTGTTGAACCTTCAACAAGAGTTGTTGAAGAGTCTAGTACATCAACAAGAGTTGTCGATGTTGGTTCATCGAGTAGGTCACATCCACCTTAACCATTGATGGAACCTCGATATAGTGGGAGGGTTGTGAACATCCTATTTGTTATATGGGTTTAACAGAAACCTTAATCATCATATCTGATGGTGATGTTGAGGATTCATTGTCCTATAAACAGGCAATGTGGGAAAAAAATGAATGGATCAAAGGTATGTATCTCGAAATGGAGTCTATGTACTATTGGGTTTTATGTTCTAAAACTAATGGTTTGTAAACAATAAATGAATTCTATTTTATTGAGGTTTATTTAGTAAAGATGTTATTAAATATGTGAATTGTGTTTAAGAACCCTAAATCTAATAAACTAAGAACCTGTGACTATAACATGAATACTTGAACTATATGTGAAGACATAAAAGTGGATCAAGTTCGAGTAAATAGCCAAAATGGTCTATAGTATAGGGATAAGGCTAGGTACCTTATCCTAGGGACACTATCGATGCGACCCACTTTGTATTTAATATAAACGATGTGATCCTGACTCGTTCATGTAAAAGACATGCTAGTGGGAGCGTCCTTTGCAATGAGTTTGCATAAGATTGAACCACAAGATAGTCATTTTTACTTCATAACGCCATTTACTGTTAAGACTTACTATTTTAATACGATGACTTAGGTAACTCGATCTTAATCCTGAGTTAACTATGAATTCCTATTTATTTGGGATTATCTGTTAATTTGCATGAGTGAGAGTGGTACGAGTTCATAGACTCATTAAGCCTACTATTTTAGAGATAAGACCGGATTGATAGCTGGAGACATAATTTTGCAAGATGGAACTCACTCCTACTCGATTTTAGGGATAATAGATAGGTTGTTCTCTTAAGTGCTGACTCCGAGTTTTGAACAAGAGACCCCACCCTCTCATTGGCCTGACATGGACTCGGTTATGTGGTTGGACCATAAATCAATTGTTCATTAGAGGATCAGTGGGACTTAAGGAACGAGATGTAATTATAGGATAAAATAGTAATTTTAACCCAACTGTAATTGCGAACAACCTGTGAAGGATTGACTTACTAATCATGGTTATATCGAGTGGACAGAAATATATCTACAGTGAGGATAGTGCAACTATTGGGCTATAGTGGAGTGTCTCGGTAGTTAATGAATGTTGGTTAACTAGGTTAAACAATTTAACCGGTTAATCTCGAATCGTTGGAGCTCATGATATGTAGATCCATTAGGTTCCTCTACTAGTTCATATCAGACTAAACCTTAGAATAGTGTGATGAGAAAATTTCATATGTTCAAATTTTTATTTAGGAAGTAAGCGTTAATTATATTTGATATACTTAACGACTTATCGTTTAATTATGAATTAAACATATGGAGAATTGGAAATATTTAAATATGATTTAAATATTGTACACATAAATAGGGATTCATGATCGGGATTAGTGTTATTTATTAATTTAATATGTTGATATTAAATTAATATTATTAATTAAATTGTTTAATTAATTATTTAAAATTAATTATTAAAATTAGTTTCATTTAAAATTGATTTTAAAATTAAGAAAAATTAATTTAAAATTGAAATTTGGAAATTCAAAAATTAAATGAATTTAAAGTTTGTGGATTTTTCCACATTTTGCCTCTCTTAAACACCTAAAATCCCACTTGATTAATCCTTGATTAGCTGTCACTTTGAAGTGAATTTATTATGCATGATTTCTTCTTTAAATAGAAAAAAGAATTGCTGAGATTTGTTGTTGGAAAAATTGACTATTAAAGCTGAATTTTAACTCACAAAACCATAGCTCCAAGTTTTCTCCAACTCCATTTTTCCTTAAAATTCATCAGCATTTTAGATCCCACAACCCGTTCTAAGGTCGGAGAATAGCAGGGAAGACTCTAGCGCTGGTCCACGAAGTGTTCGTGATAAAAAAAACAACCAGTGGATTACTTCTATTTTGAGCTACACTAAATTATTTCTGCATACATGTTCTTTATTCTTACAATTGGTATCAGAGCATGTTTTAAGCACTTAATTTGCATTAATTTAAGTTTAGTGGGTGAAATTTCATAAGATGAATGTGTTGGTTGCTAAAGTTGAATATATTACGGTTTTGACATCAAATTAAGCTTCATTCTGCTGAAATTATTGTAATTGTCCGCTCGTAAATGGGCTTTAATGTGTGAGGAAGAATCTGCAATTTTGCTAGAGTCATTAGAGTTAAAATTAGGTTGTAATTTGAAGAAATTTGGAGCAAAGCCGATATTGGGAACTGGGACCTGAGGCGGAGCATTGCAATGCTCTATAACAGCGTTGCAACACTATTCATCATCTTTCCAAAAATGCGCGGGCAAGGAAGAACGGTCCAACAAGACCAGTTCGCTCCGGTTCTGTGCTATTTGAAGCCTTGAGGATCTAGTTCAAGCTGTTTTCACTTGGTTTGGGCTGGTTCAAAGTGTTTAGGAGCGGTTCAAGCCAATTTTTCAATAATTATTGTAATAATTTAGTTGTTTGATGGTCTAGGTATTGGGTTGTATGTCTTAAAACTCACCATTTGTAGAGTTAAATATTTTCTATTATCAATAAAGATGTTATTCAACATTTCTTCAATAAAGTTGTTATTGAATTTATAAATTGCACTTGAACTAAATCCAATAAACTAAGATCCATGACTATTATATGAATACTTGAACTTTATTTGGAGACATAAAAGTGGATCAGGTTCGAGTAAATAGTCAAAATGATCTATAGTATACGAATAAGATTGGTTGGCTTATTCTGGTAACACTATCAGATGCGATCCACTCTGTAGTTGCTACAATTTGTTGCAAGGTGTTACAAACGAAGTGATCCTGATTCATTCATGTATTGACATGAAGAGTAAGGGCATCCTATGAAATGAGTTTGCATAAGATCGGACCAAGAAATAAGTCACTCTTACTTTATAACGTTGTTTACTATTTAAGACTGACTATTTTTCTTAGATAACCTAGGTAACTCGATCTTAATCCTAAGCTAGCTATGCATTCCTGTTTATTCGAGATTATCCTTAGATTTGCATAGGTGAGGGTTGACACAACAGCGCTGGCTTAATAAGACTCCCATTTTTGGGGTAAGACCAAGTAGATAGCTGAAGAAACTTTTATTCAAGAGTACCTACGAGCGGAAGCGGATCTTTCCAATTCATTGTGACAGAATTACCACATATACATTCAAAACATACTAATATGCATTCATCATGCTAAAGAGATCAAGAATCATACTAGATGAGGATTTCTCCTTCACAGCAAGTCTGAAACCCAACCATCTACCTCGAACAATCACCACTAGGACAGAAGGAAACGAAAAAGACAACACCACTCAGAGCCCTCAATATTCTTGGAGTTAGAATCCAAAGTGTGGGCTTTGTTCGGATTTGGTAAAGAGAAGGAGGAAGAGAGACCGTACACAACGATCAAGCAAGCGGGAGATGCGATCATCTATCGCATAGACAAGATGCTTGATCGTTTAGGTGAAATATACGATCGTGTAGGAAAAGTAAGCGATCGTCTAAACGATTGTGTAGGAAAAAGGTGATCAATCATCTAAACGATCGCGTAGGAAAAAACTAAGCGATCATCTATACGATCGTTTAGTAAATATCAGGAGCTAAACGATCGCTCAGGAAAAAGGTAAACGATCGTTTAGATAATAGCGTGCAACGGTGTAACCAGTATACGATCACTTAGCAATATCGTATATGTAAGCGATCATGTAGTCACTATCGTATAGGCACTGATTTTCTAAACGATGACACTATCTGTTTACAATGTCCGCGCACCTTGAGACCAACACACCATCAGCTATTTATAATGCATCATTTGATATTTAGAATAGAAGAGGTGCCTTCCCATTTCCTTTATAACCGTCCAATGAATGTGATCTTATCATATTCATAACACATAATTAATATCATATACTACTAGATATAAATCATATTTGTATTCATTTTCTTCCAAATTAATGTATCTCATACATAAAGTTAATTATATCATATTTAATTCATTCATTCAATTATATCATATATAATCGAACTCCCTCTTGTCAATTTGAACATTTCAAATTGACCCAAAAACTGACTTTCAACTTGTATCCAAGCTACCAAGGGGACCTTATTGACCTATGGCTCGAAGCTCCAACGGTACGTGAATAGCTGACTAAACTCTTTAGTTACGATATCCACCATCGGTTAACTGCCAGACACTCCACTAAAGACCGACAGTTGAACTCTTCTTGCCATAAATATATTTCTATGTCCATTGGATATAACCAATCATCAGTATGGTGACCCTTCACAGATGCTCATAATTACAGTAGGCCAATTTACCATTTTGCCTCTGTAATTACATCTTCCTCCTTAAGTACCATTGATCCCTCTAATGAACAATACAACATAGTCCTACTATGTGTGAATACCTCTCGGGCCATGAGAAAGTGCGTGGTGTCACATCGTTCAAGCCCCGTGATTTGTCACAGATGATCTGATCCTGATCATTCGTGTAGGGGACATACGAGCAGGGGCGTCCTATACAAAGAGTTTGTATAAAACCTGACCACGAAGTGTTAACGTCTCCTTATATAACACCATTCATAACTGAGACTTCACTTCATTAGGATGACCATAGGTAACATGACCCCAATCCTGAGGGAGTTGGGAACTCCTGTCATTGAGGGCGACCCTTTGATTTGCATGGGTGCGAGTGGCCAGAACGCCGACTCAAACCTACCATTTTGGGGATTCGTCTTATTTTGGAGCTGGGAACTCACCTTCACAAGATGGAGTTCACTCCTTCCCCAAAGTAACTACCAGGATAAGGTTTCCCTCCTATATCCATATACGATAGATCATTTTGATTATCACTCAAGACATGATCCACTTGTATGTCACCACATACATGCTTAAGTTACATACAGATAACCAGAGATATTAAGTTTATTGGTTTGTGGTAAAATGAAAAACATCTAAATGTGCAAAGTCAAGTAGTGAAGTAACTATCATTTATATTATACATCACAAATGTTCGTACAAAGTTGTTTACAAACTACTGGACACGAGACTTTAGGGCACAAACCCCGGTGCAAAACAGAATTCACGCCTACCCAATTGAGGGATATGAGAAAGGTTGTTCTCTTAAGTGCTGAATTCAGGTCTTGAACAAGGGGTCTCACTCTCTCATTAGCCCGAGAGGGATCCGGTTTAGTGATTGGATCATAAACCAATTGTTCATTAGAGGATCAACGGAACTTAAGGAGCAAGATGTAATTTCGGGGGGTAAAACAACATTTGACCTAGCCGTTATTACGAACAACCTGTGAAGGGTCGACTTACTAATTATGGTTAAATCAAGTAGACACAAATATATCTACAGTGAGGAGAGTGCAACTATTGAGCTATAGTGGTGTGACTCAATAGTTAATGAATACTGATTAATTCGATCTAAAAAGTTTTAGCCAATTAATCTCAACTCATTGGAGTTCATGATCTGTAGGTCCATAAGGTCCCTCTACCAGCTCGTAAAATATGAACATCTTGAATTAGTAAATTGAATGAATTTGGAATGATATCAATTTGAAGTGTTCAAATTGAATTTCAATATGAAATGTTGAAATTGAATTTAGGGTTTGAATTTGAATAATTAAAATTTAAACTAGGGTTTGTATAATTATATTTGATATAATTAATTAACGTTTACTTTATCGAAATTAAATGAAATTTGAGAGTTTATAATATTGATTTAAATATTAATTACATGAATAGGATTCATATTTAAAATTAGGTGTGTAATTAATTTAATATTTGATATTAAATTGTTATTTAATTAATTAAAATCAAATTATTTTTCAAAGTTAATTCAATTTGAGAAATTGAATTTTGAAATTTTAATTTAAATTAATTTTGAATAATTAAAATTCAAATTCAAATTAAATTTGAGAAATGGAATTTCATGTTAGTGAAAACATCCAAAAATTCATCAGAAGGGAGATGTTTCTTGACTATTAAACCACCTATCCTACTTCATGTTATCCAATTGAGGTGGCATTAGCAATCTCTAGTAATGCCTACATGAAGAAGTATGATAAAACTCTAAATTTGATTAGATGAGAAGAGAGAACCGGAAAAAGTTTCTGCAGAGTTCTTCTCCTTCATCTGAAAACTCATCATTTTTCCTTCACAAATTCAACTCAATTGTAAGTTCCACCACTCAAATTCAAGGCTGAGAATAGTAGAGAAGATCTCTTAGTGGTCCACGACTTCAATTGGAGAAGATTGCAGCTCAGATTTGTGTTTGAAGAGGATATTCAAAGATATGTGTTGAAACCTTTTTAACCCCTATGAACATGCTTATTTTGATGTCAAAATTAAGAAATTAGAATGCTTAATGATCCTATTTTCTTCTGCTACTTGTTTATGTAATTCAACACTACCGAAATCGGTCCACTTTAGTGTGTTTAATTATTATGCATTATGAATGTATGTTTTAATTAAATTAAATTTGTTTTTGACCATATAGATTTAAAATCCCACCATAGGATAAACATGTTTCATGCATTGAAAGTATGTTATAAGTGTTATAATATATAGTATGCATGTATAAGATTTCCTGAGAATTAATATAAGTTGTTATATTAATTTATGAAATGTTTGATGTATATTATAGATATTGTCTAAGTTATAAGTGTTATAAAATGATTAGACTTTTAAAATCTATAACAAAGATAACTGCATGTTCACATAGGGTCAACAATCACAATCTTTTTATAGTTAAAATAGGTCGATAACTTGTAAAACTAAGGTTCAAGAAAACTCACTCACAAGATCCTATCTAAGGTTGGAGGTACTTAAGTTGACAGTTTATGGAACACTTGTTACCTGGAGATTGAGCTGGTACTTGAGTTAGGTTAACCCGATTTTATGAGCATGTGTGAGCAATGTGAGGTTTTAAAAAGTTTATCACTTAGACATCGAAGGTTATTTCCAGTATAAAAGTTAAACTCAGATAAACCCCTAGACATAGTTTGATATCCTGACTTTGATAAGATCTCAGAGCTTAAGAATAAATTTACATTTGAAGCTTAAGGGGTAAAATTTTGGCTAAGTAAAACTAAATTCATAACATATGATACTAAGAAGGACTATAGTGCAGTAAGCAAGAACTTATGACAAGGAAAATGTCTTGAACCCAAAGGATGGGCACATGGTTAGGCGCATAGAGGGGTGTTCAAGACACTTTCATTGGACAATTTGAACTCCATAGGAGGGAAGGAAATCACCGTGAGTGCATAAAATTTATCTTGGGGACTATGCTATAAACATAAGGAATTATGTTATGAACTTTGAGAACCTCAAGATGGTCTAGGAAAGAAAGGAGGCAATCAAGTACTAAGGGAGTGTAGGGTAGGGGATTGAGCTTGGAATGGTCATTTTGAAGAGAAGCCTTTTGTAGAAAGGAAAGGAAGATTTGGGTGCATAATAGAACAAAAGGTGAAGTTGGGCGCATACTAGGGTAGAGGATGAAGGAAATCGAATATGAGGATTTCCATGAGCAGCGGAATGATCGTTCCAAATTCCATTCATATTTGAACATACACAATTACAATCAAGAAATGGAAACTAACTAGTCATACAACATACGAAATTACAGCATGCTTTTCAATACGATCAAGGGAAAGATCATACATATCTTTGAAGACTCATCTTCAAAATCCCTCGATCACGAATGCTCATGTAAACTCCAAGACTGCAACTCACGAACGCTCGAACACAATGACTACAATACAGCACGACCACAACGACCACCACACGAACATCGTGAACTCAACGAACGACCTCCAAAAACCTCGAACTATGTCGAGTTGAGTACTACACCACCACAATGGCTACCTTGGTATTCTCGGTATGAGAATCTAGAAGTGTGGGCTTTGTGTGGACTTAGTTAGAGGAAAAGACTGGAGAAAGAACAATTGTGTAAACGATTGAGAAAGTGGGAGATGGCAAGAGTCTATTGTATAGACGATGCCCAATCGTTTAACAAATGCTATGTGATCGTGTAGCTAATAGCCAGCTGAGTGAACTATCTGTAGTGTCACTCCACAATCGTTTAGTCTCTCTACAACTATCGTTTAGTGAATCTAATCCACTTGACAGCCTTTCTGTGAGAACTTTCTGAGAATAGAAACCCTCACAACAACTACTAAATTTAGGACAACATTTTTTCTTTTATCTCACGGTTACCATGAAGCCACCAATACCTCCCACTCAACTGGTTATTAGAGAAAAAGATATAATTATCCAATAATTAATATTATTATAAATATATATGATAACCAATTATTATAAATATATATGATAACAAACTTACCATATTATATTTATAACATATAGTTTTAATATTTCATCTCATGAAACATATAAACCATAGTTCTTTTTCTATTTCATGGTACTTAATGTAAATCTCATTTACATTAATCCTCCACTCGATGTATCTCATACATCACACCGATCATATCATATATAATCGAATTACCTCTTATTAATTTGAACATTTCAAATCAACATCAAGAATTGATTCTTAACTTGAATTCATTGAGCTACCAAGGGGACCTTATGGACCTGTAGCTCGAAGCTCCAATGGTACGTGAATAATAGACTAAACTCTTTAGTCATGGGATCCACCATCTGTTAACTTTCAGGCATTCCCCTAAAAACCCACAACTGAACTCTCCTTGCTACAGATATATTATGTGTCCATATCAACCAATCAACAGAGCGATAACCCTTCACAGATCGCTTGTAAGTACAGTTGGGCCAATAACCGTTATGCCCCTGTAGTTACATCTAACTCCTTAAGTACCACTAATCCTTCTAATGAACATAAGTTATAGTCTTACTATGACTGAGTCCTCTCTTCCAAAGAGAAGTTGTGGCCACTATGTTCAAGATCTGGAATCAGCCCTTAAGGGAGTAATCTATCTACTTACCCCTGCATCAGGGAAGGAGTGAATTCCATCTTGTGTAACTGAGTTTCCAGCTCCCAAATCAGACAAATCCTCAAAAAGCTAGGCATGTTGAGTTGGCAATCTGGCCACTCTCACCCATACTAATCAAAGGATCCTGCTCAAAGGCAGGAGTTCCCAAAACACTCAGGATTGAGATCATGTCACCTATGGTCGTTTAGGTGAGATGTAAGTCTCAAGTATCAATGGCTAGTCATCTCATGGTCCGGTCTTATACAAACTCTTTGTATAGGACACCCGTGCTCACATATCTCCACATGAATGGTCATGATCTACCATCTATAGTAGTTCACAACACTTGCAAACCTCTACAAAGCGGGTCGTATATGTAGTATCACCAGGATCAAGTATCCCTCCTTAATCCTTATACTATAGACATTTTTAGGTTATCACTTAAGGCATAGTCCACTTGTATATCTCATATACATGCTTAAGTTTACATACAATAACCATGGAGCTTTGTTTATTGGATATGAGTAAATGCCAAATAAAATAATTCTTATTTTATTCATAACAATGTGTATAGATTACAAACTACGAGACGCCGGGAGAATTAGGATGCTAATCCCAATAAAGGAAACCTACATGGGCATATACCTAGACAAGTTGACAGATGGAGGAGTCATTCAAGGATGTCTAGAGACAGGGGACTACTTAAGGAAAAGATTGGTTAGATGTTAGGAGATCATGTGATGAGTGTTGCACCACCAAGAGAAGGAATTTGAGATGGACACATGGTCAATGAAGGATGGACGCATAGAGATGTTGGAAGTAAGAATTTGGCTAAGTGATGGACAACATAGGACACAACAACTAGAGAAACCTTAGGAAAAACTAGAAACCTACATGGGCACATACCTAGACAAGTTGACGCATGGGGGAGTCATTCGAGGATGTTTAGAGACAGGTGAGTACTTAAGAAAAAGATTGGTTAGATGTTAGGAGATCATGTGATGAATGTTGCACCACCAAGAGAAGGAATTTGAGATGGATGCATGGTTAATGAAGGATGGACACATGAAGATGTTGGAAGTAAGAATTTGGCTAAGTGATGGACAACATAGGACACAACAACTAGAGAAACCCTAGAAAAAACTAACGGTGGGTGCATAAGAGAGGAGATGGGCACATAACTAGCCTTATTGAGTACTTCGTGTTGGGTTGTATGTCCTAAAACTCGTAGTTTGTAAGTTAAACATAATCTATTATCAATAAAGATGTTATTGGCGTTTATTCAATAAAACTGTTGTTGAATATGTAATTGCACTAGTAAAGACTAAATCCAATAAACTAAATATCCATGGCTATTATATGAATACTTGAACTTTATGTGGTGACATAAAGATGGAACAAGTTCAAGTAAATAGCCAAAACGGTCTATAGTATATAAATAAGGTTGGGTGCCTTATTCTAGTAACACTATCAGATGTGGTTCACTCTGTAGTTGTTAAAATTTGTTGTAAAGTGCTACAAATGAAGTGATCTCGGTTCATTCATGTAGTGACATAAGGAGCGGGGGTATCCTATGCAATGATTTATCACAAGATCAGACCAAGAAATAAGTCACTCTTACTTTATAACGTTGTTTACTATTTAAAACTGACTATTTCAAAGCGATGACCTAGGTAACTTGACCTTAATTCTGAGCTAACTATGAACTTCTGTTTATTCGGAATTATCCTTATATTTGCATAGGTAAGGGTTGGCTCAATAGCGTCAGCTTAATAAGCCTCCCATTTCAAGGGTATGATCGGATAGATAACTGGGGACACAGGGTGCAAAACGGAATTCATTTTTACTCGCTTTTAGGGATAGTAGAGAGATCGTTCCCTTAAATACTGACTCCGAGTCTTAAACAATGGGCTCCACTCTCTCATTGGCTAGAGAGGGACTTAGTTTAGTGATTGAATCACAAATCAATTCTTCATTAGAGGATCAGTGGGACTTAAGAAGCAAGATGTAATCTCGGGGGTAAAACAACTTTTGACCCAGCCATTATTACGAACAACCTGTGAAGGATTAACTTATTAATCATGGTTATATCGAGTGGACAAAATATATCTACAGTGAGGGAAGTGTAACTACTGGGCTTTTGTGGAGTGGCCTGGTAGTTAACGAATGGTGGTTAATTAGGTTAAAGAGTTTAGCCGGTTAATCTCGGATTGTTGGAGCCCATAATCTGTAGATCCATGAGGTCTTCCTACTAGCTCATATTGGACTAGCGTTAAATATATACGATATATTTAACCTAATGTTTAATTGTGAATTAAACATAAAGAAAGAAAAAATAGGAGATATTTAAATAAAATTTAAATATCAAGATTATGGATAGGGATTCATATTAATTGGGATTAGTATTGGATTTAATATTAAATTAAATTAATTAAATTGTTTAATTAATTATTTAATATTTATTTTAAAAAAAATTTAGAATTAATTTTGAAATTAAATGGAATTGGTCAAAATTGTATAAAAGCCAAAATTTTGACTTTGGACTTTGAGAGTCAAACTTTAACCTTTGATCAAGTTAGTGGAAAGATCCAACAATTGTGAGTGGAAAATTCTAACATTTGCATTGCTAAGTGTTGTCTTCAATTGAAGACACTTGCCCCACTAGTCCCACTTTGAGTTAGTGGATTTTTTAGTGTCAAATTCTCATCAAACTCAAAGTTGCATGTTTTTCATGAAATGACCTATAAAAAGAAGAGATTTATGAATTTTACAACTCTTGGCCAAGTGGAAATATATGAGATTATTTGATAATCTTAGCTCATTTTCTCACAAAAATCCTTAACCTTTTCCTCTCCAAATTAGTCACTCACTGGATTTCACCATCCCATTCTAAGGTTGGAGAATAGTTGGAAAGACTCTTGCGGTAGTCTACAAACTGTTCGTGAGAAGATTGGAGCTAATTTGAAGAAGTTTTGAGACTACAAACGTTGTCTATCTTTTTTTCCTTTGTTCTTAATTTAATTGCATGCTTATTCTTTGAAATTAACCTAATTAGAGTACTTTAGATCTGTTATTTCTTCCGCTGTGTATGTGTTCATTCCATCACTTTTGACATAATTAAGGGAAGATATCATGTAACAAAAAAGAAGTTGGATCCACGAATGGGGAATAAGAGGGAATTGGACACATGGAAGGAGGAACCATGCACCCAAGAGGGAGGCCATGCACCCATGGTGTGTATGTTCACGAGTTGGTTACAAGAAAGAAAAGAACGTGGCTCAGCTAGGTGAAATTTTGGTTAATCTGAGTAGGAGGTGGAAGATGGAGATGTAATGTGGAGCATGCAAAATGAGGGATGGCCACATAAAAAGGAGGCATGCGTTGTACATGTTGCATTGAGGACAAAACATGCTTACATGTAAGGTGGTGGTGGCAAGGAAATAGAAGATGGCTCTCTATGGTGATGACACTCAAAACTTTCAAGAGGTGGAGGTGTCATGTGTTGATGGCATGATGGCATGACAAGGATGGAGGGTTGAAGCCTATAAATACCCCCGAAGACTTTTAGTTCATCCCACAACTTAAAATTCTTTAGAAAAAAAAAGTGATTGGGGGAAATTTGGAATGATCCATGCACCCATCTACACGTCCATGCTATTGAAGAGAGCTTCCTTGCACCCAACTGTGTGGTAGAGTCAAACCTTGCGCCCAACTGTGTTGTGGAAGTCAACCCTCCGACCAATAGCTATTTTTTTTTTCTAATTTAAAGGTCTAGTTTGAGTCTTTTAGGATTGATAAGCTAAATTTAGGGTTAATGGGGATGCTTTAAGAATACGTTAACCCTAAACATGGGATTTTAAATTGATATTTGAGATAATACAAGCTCGGGATTCAGGAAGAAAAGAAGATAAAGGAGATTGGAGAGCCCTTTTTCTTGGTGAATTGTGAGTGGTTCTTCTTTCTCTGCTTGATGAATTAATATGTTTATATGGTTACATATATATAAATATGCATGGTTTTGAAAGTTATGGCGTGATCGGGAAATATGTTGTTTTCATCAATTTCATGTTGTTTTTTCTATTTTCCTGGTATTATGTGGATGCATATTTATTGTAAATTGAATTGGAAACTAGAATTGTACCTAAGATATTGTTAGCATATCTTGCAGATGACTGACTGGGTTGTCAGTATAATATGGCTAGGACTTTCAGCGTACCCGAGTATGTCTAGTGGGATATTGTCGATATGTACACATTTTGCGGGTTGTCTTGGGTACTGAAATTTTTTCCTTTTGAATTGTATTTGGTTGAATTATTGTATTTCTGGAGAATATATGATCATGCCAATATCGTATCAGTTATCAGACTGAGGTCATACATACTATGTTTGGTTATCTGTGAAATTTTATTCCCAAAAATGATTTTCACTCACTAAGCTTTCCTAGCTCATGTTTTCCAAATGTCCCATTCTCCCCCTAGGTAGCACAAAAGTGGAATTCCAGGGTGCTGCTCAGGTCAAGATCTGCCACACTATAGTCACGTTTCTGGGTTAAAGTCTACTCTTTATGAATTTTGTAGCCTAGAAGTAGAGAGCCTAAGTTGATTCTGGAGTTGTATAAATATTATAATGGTTTGATATAAAATAGATTAACCAGAGAGTAGTTGTTTTTTCATACTTGGCTAAAGAGTTGTTTGTAGTATAGACCCAAGATGGGTAGTAGTTATCACAATAAAGTTTGAGACCATTTGTAGCACTTTACATCCCCGCTCGCATGTCTAATATACGAATGGTCAAGATCAGACCATTTATAGCACTTTACAACACTTGTAACACCTACAAAGAGTGCCATACTCGTAGCATCACCAGGATAAGGTTTCCCTCCTTTATCCATATACTACAAACAATTTAGGTTATCACTTAAAACACAATCCACTTTTTTGTCCCCACATACATGTTTAAGTTACAATGATAACCAGGGATCTTAGTTTATTGGTATGTGATTAATTTAACTAAAATATCTTATATTTCATAGACTGTAGTGAATAAAATATCTCATATTATTACATCACAAAGAGTTTGTTCATTCATGTGTTTACAAACTAAAGAACCCTACGAGATTTAGGGCATCAACTCCAACACGTAGCGGCTTGTGAAGCTGCTAAGGAAGCTATGTGACTCAGGAAATTCTTGATTGATCTAGAAGTGGTCCCAGACATGTCAAAGCCGATCACTCTTTATTGTGATAATAGTGATGTTGTGGCTAATTCCTGAGAGCCTAGGAGTCATAAGCACGGGATACACATAGAGCGGAAATATCGTCTCTTCTAAGAGATTATGCATCAAGGGGGCGTGATTGTCACGCAAATAGCTTTGGATCACGATGTTCCTGATCCATTTACAAAGGCCCTCACGACTAAGGTGTTTGACGGTCTCCTGCAGAGTATGGGTCTACGAGACAAACCATATCTAGTCTAGGGCAAGTAGGAGATTTTGTACTGGACGCATATTATGCCCTAGTTTATAGTTTTGCGTACTTGTCTATTAGTTTGACTTTTATGATGTACACCCCACTAACTTTAGGATTAGTGGGAGATTGTTGTGGTTAATGTATTAAATCTCGTAGGTCTTGTATTTTGTAATTGTAATGTACAAACAATTTTATTTATTTAATAAACTATGAGATATTTTATTTATCATTTAGCAGCATTAACCCACAAAACCAATAAACTAACATCTAAGGTTATCATCTATAGCTTAAACATATATGTAGAGACATATATGTGGGTCATGTTTAAGTGATAACCTAAATGGTCTGTAGTAGATAAATAAGACTGGATACCTTATTTTGGTGACACTACGAATATGACCCGTTTTATAAATGTTACAATTGTTGTAAGTGCTACAAATGATCTGATCCTGATAATTCATACAGAGACATGTGAGCGGAGGTGTTCTATATAAAGGGGTTTGTATAAGATCGGACCATGAAATGAATAGTCTCATTATATAACACCGTTAATAATAGAGACTTACATTTTACCAGGATGACCATAGGTGACATGAGCTGAATCCTGAGTGAGTTGTAAACTCTTTCCTATGAAGGCAATCCTTTGATTTGTATGGGTGAGAATGGCCAGCTCGTCAACTCAATAAGCCTACTATTTTGAGGATTTGTCTGATTGGGGAGTTGGGAACACAACTACACAAAACAGATTTCACTCATTCCCTATGTTGGGGTAAGTAGAAAAATTGTTCCCTTAAGGGCTAATTCTAAGGCTTGAACAATGTGGCACCACATCCTCTCTTATGCTGATTCCAAGACGAAATTCACTCATTCCCTAACGAGGGATTTGGTCATAGTTAAACTATGACTTATTGATCATTAGAGAAATCAGTGGTACTTAAGGAGTTAGATGTAACTATAGAGGCAAAACGGTAATTTTGGCCCAACCGTGCTTACAAGTAATTTGTGAATGGTCATTGTACTATTGACTGGTTATATCCAATAGACACAGAAATATATCTGTAGTGCAAAAAGTGCAGCTGTCGGTCTGGAGTGATCGGCAGTTAATGGATGTTAAATAATTTAATTAAAGAAGTTTAATTAATTATTCAAGTTCTGTTAGAGTTTCAATCTACAGGTCTATAAGATCCCTTCTGTAGCTCAATAGGGATTATTGAGAATAAATTTTAGATTAATTTGAATTGTTCAAATTAATTGAAGGAATTAATTATATATCATATAATTAATTGAAATTAATTATATGTGATATAATTAATAGAATGTATTTGATACATTATAATATAAAGTTTATTTTTTAGAGGAATTAATTATTTGAATATGATTCAAATACTAATTATATGGATGAGAATCATATAATTAAACTTAGTATAAATGTGATTTATATTAAATAACAATGATTGATTAAAATAATTAAAAACTATAAGTTAAGTGTTATATATGATATAACATATATGTATATATATATATATATATATGATAATTATTTAAATTAAAATTAATTTTAACTTATTTTAATTTTCAAAATTAAAGGGAGTGAAATAACTTCCCTCCCTTTATTTTTCTCTCAGTTAATCATGTAGGGAATGGACAGTTTGATTTTGGATGAGATTATCTTCTTCACGGAAGATTTTTTTCCAGTCTCTTGCTCTCATAGCGTTGTATCTCAAGTTCTACCAAAATTTCCCAAGATCTTTCATTCACTCTCAATCTCTCTCCCTTTTCCAAAATCTTAGAGCCCACACAACTTCTAGGAATTCTCATTTCTTAAGGAGAATATAGAGAAAATTCTTGTGGTGGTGTCCTTATTGGCGGTGCTCGGTTCAAGATTGATCGTGAACGTTTTGGAAAGGGAATTTTGTGAAGAAGGGTTCTTCAAGGGTACATATTTCTCTTAACCCTAATCCTTTTCCCTCTCTCATGCATGCTATAAAATTTTATGGTTTAATGCATAATTGTTGTTTTGTAAATTTTTATATTCTTTGTAAAATTAAAATTGGGATGATCCTGCTTCTGCTGTGGACTTCACCATTCCTACAAATCGGCCTTTGAGCTTGTTGATCTTCTTGGATGACCAACCTTTGGGCTTAATGATCTTCTTGAAGGATCAATGTTTGCATGAGGCTTCTGGATAAATGTATTTTGTGGAGTTGAACTTATGTTGATGTAGATTTGATGCGGGTGTGGTTCGATCTTTAGTACTTAATCCTCTTATTCTCTCTCGGTTGAATGCATACGCTTATGTATGAAACCAGAGCGTGTGAATATTCTTAAAGTTGAAGTCTTGGAAGAATGCTTATATCTTCAAAAGACTCTAGTTTTCAAGTGTGGTCAATTTAAGGAGTCAAAGAGTTTTTTTATTGTAGTTTTTTCTAAGTTCTCTAGAGTGTAAAATTGCTAACCCCTACAAATTAAGCCTTATTTTGGGCTTAATTGAACTTTAACCCAAATAATAATATCAAATTGGATCAAATTATTTGATTCAATCTTATGATAAAAGTATATGGCATCATTGAAATTTGTCAATTTATGTCTTCAATCTCAATTTAGGACACATGTCAATTTTTCATTAGTCATAAATTAGATGACTTGTAAATTCATCATTAATTTAATGAATGACGTAACAATTTGTGATTGATCCAAATTTTTTCCTTCAATACAAAACAAACCTTAATATATATAATACACACAACTGTTCAAAAATATATATTAATACACATAAAAAGTAAAAAAAATAAAAATAAAAGGTCAAATCGAAAAGACATGAGAAAATTGAAAAGTGGTGGACGTCAATTTTTTGAACCTAATGTAACAGAGCCCATTATTGTGGTAGACTTTTTTATTTTAAAAAATAAATATAATGTAGGCGAAAAGATTATTGCCACATAATTGGGCTACAAAAGATGGAGATATTCCAATCAACACCTAAGTTTTACACATATTATGAGGTAGGGGTCGGTCGGTGTCAGTTTTGAGAGAAAATCCGCATTGAAAACCGACCTAAAAAGGTGTGACATTCGTCCAACCATCGGTCGGTCGGTTTAGGAAAAAATTTTCAAAGTTGAGTCATTGAAGAGGAACCAAGGTAAATGAAAAGGAAAGATGAATTGATAATGTGTTATTGTTAGGTTAATAAAATTAGCAACTTTTTAATTTAAAATCAATCATTTTTTTTATGAAAAAAATTAAATAAATCATGTAATGGATTTGAAAATTAGACAACATAAAAAATAATAATAAATCAATACTAAAATAGTAGGTTTGGGCTTGGATTGATGGTAATGAGCTTGCTTTTATACTTATTTTTTAAAAAAAAAATTAAAAAAACAAATTTATATTTGTCGATTGATTTTCAACTTTTTTTTTTCCAGAAAAACCGAAAACCAACCGACCGACCCCTAACCTCGACCGACCAACCTTAATTCAGTCGGTTGTGATCGGTCGAGTCGGTTTTGGTCGGTTTGATGTACACCCCTATTATGAGGGGTATATATAAGGACAAAATAGTCATTACAAAAAGAAAAAAAAAAACAAAGGCAAAAAAGGATTAAAAAAATTCTCCCCTTTCTACCACATTTATATATAATATAGAATTTATATATAGTATAGATATTGTTTTATATAGACCACCCAGCCTTTAAGACGTAGACTTAAGAGAAGCAAGTTAGTAAGGGAGTAGGCAGGGGGGGAGTCAAAGGGTGGGAATAGATTGTAGTGAATTGTGGGAGTTTCTAAGGAAAGTTATCTTTTCAAAGTCAAATCTTCAAAAGGATGGAGTTCCAGCACATCAAATCGTGAATCAAAAAGCGTGACGAGAATTCTCAACTCGAAATGCAGCGGGAAGAATTCGTCAACCTAACTTCGAACCTGGTTTCCTACATAGAACGAAGCCACGATGAAAGCCTTAAATGAGAGACTCTGCATTCGCTGGACGGCCAGTATTGATGGGAGTGTAGGAAAAGATCTAAATTTGAGTAGGGACTTTGCTAAGCTGTTCGGCCACATTTTATTCCGATTGTCTTGAGAAAAGCAGAAAATCTTTTGCTGGCGGATTCCGAATTTGAAAGAAAAACAGTGTACAATACTAATACGTTATTGTTCTGACATTCGGTCGAGACTGGCAACGAGTTTCATGTTGGTGGGGAGGGGCGAAGCAGCTTTACCTCGATCTAAAATAATAACATCACATAAAAAAAAGTTATTATAAATATATAATAGTTTCAAAACTTAGGTCCGATTTGTTCTTACGTTTGCGGGAGTAAAAAGTGATTTTGGAGAATCTCAATCATTTATCCCATTTGGTAGATATGGTTATTTTGCTCTTATGTTCAAAACCATGCCTCACACCAACTTTTGAATTCAGCTTTCCTAAAAATTTTGTCATATTCTCTAATTTATTTTTAAAAAATTACAAATATACTCACTTTATAATTTTTATTAACAATTAGACTCCTTGTCTAGTTTACAAAAAGCATCTCGTGTAATTTACTTGAGGATTTGTTATACGTGCTTTCAGTGTGAGTTTATTGGAAGCTTACTGCTTTGTCAAAAATATATCGACATGACTTTACATAGTTAGCAAACTCCACCAGCCCCAATACCCATCTCACTCACTTGAAACTAGGAATTTCTACTTACCTTTTTTCATTGTAATTTATTTAATCCTGTTCTATTCATATTATATTAAACCAAAAAAAAAAAAAAAAAAATTTCACCAATTAAAACTACATTTAAAAATTTTTTATCATGAAAAATAGTTTTTTTTTTTTTTTTTTGAAAAAATCAAATAAATAGTACTCAAATCAAGTATCTCACTAGGGCACTTTCTTAAAAAGGCAATCCAAATCCAAACTTTCTTTTATTCATACATACATTCAAGATTCATGAAATTGGGATTATATGTCCAATCCTAAGACCTTTCATATTTCATGAAATTTTTCTTGATATTGTTGAGTGAATCAAGAACGTATTTGGCACTTGGTCTCTTCTCTGGTGATTCCACTGTGCAAGACAAGGCCAATGAGATAATAGATGACAGACATTCAATTGCAGTCCAATAGTTCAAAGCTTCATCATTCTTTGTAAGCAAATCAGAATCTGCAAAAACATCAGTTATTGAGTGAGGATATGATTTGGCTACCCACTCTCTTAAGCTCATTTCTCCCCCACAAAACATTTGGTCTGTAGGCTTCTTTCTTGTGAATGTTTCCATGAGCAAAATGCCATAGCTATAGATATCACCTCTTCTTGAAACAATCCCATCCAAGCCCAACTCTGCTTGCAATTACCGTGCAAAAACACAGGCGTTTAAACTTGTTATGACAGAAACGAAATCCATAAAGAATAAGGAACATGAAGAAATTGGCAAATAGATTGACATTGTGCACTAATAGTGTGTTAAATATGTCTAGGGTAGACGGAGAGCGTAGTTTTTTTTTTTTTTTTTTTTTTTTAATTAGAGAGATATCAGATGATATAGATGTAGAAACGCCAATGAGATTAGACGAAAATATAGCATCCTTCTAAACTCTAGGCCCAATATCGTAAATAACATATTCAAAGTCCCAAAAAGATCCATTCCTAGTGTGAGATTATAGATTTAAGACATTCCAACAAAACTAAGACACCATTTGGTTTTTGGTTTTTAGTTTTTGAAAATTAAGTTTATAAACACCCTTATCACCTCTAAATTCCTTATTTTGTCATCTACTTTCTACCAATGTTTTTAAAAAATAAAGTTAAGTTTTGAAAACAAAAAAAATAGTTTAAAACTTATTTTTGCTTATGGAATTTGACTAAGAATTCAACTCTTTTACTTTAAAAAGAAAAACCGAAAACCATGATAAGAAATCGAGAGGAAATGAGCTTAATTTTCAAAAACCAAATGTACCAAATGGGGCCTAAATTAATCATGTTATAACATTTGCAAACATAGTTTGTTTGAATTCAATTTTAGTAAAAGAGATCAGTCTCACCTGGAGCCATATATCCCACAGTTGCAAGGGTCATAGTTTGGGTTATAGAGTCTCCTCCACCCAAGAGTTTTGAAACCCCAAAATCTGTCAAGTGTGCAACCATTTCTTCATCCAACAGTATATTGCTAGGCTTCAAATCACAATGAACTATAGGTTCTCCAAATCCATCGTGAAGATACTCAAGAGCTAAAGCAACATCTATCATTACATTCATTCTCTCAATCATATTCAAGTTGCAATGATAATCATAATGATTTAACCACATCTCAAGACTACCCTTTGGCATGAATTCTAGCACCAATGCTTTGAAATCCATATTGCTGCAGCTTGTTAACTTTCACAAGGTTTCTGTGACGGACATTGCACAATATCTCGCACTCTATTTCAAAGCTTTTATGTGCATTTTCACTCAGCAAATTGAATACCTTCACAGCAGCAATTGTTCCATCTGAGAGTGTTGCCTTGTACACTGACCCAAAGTTCCCTTGACCTATTAAATTTTTTTCACTAAATCCTTCTGTTGCTTGTGAAAGTTCTTGGTATGTGGTTCTTCTCAAAGTGGGTTCATAAGGTAATAGGTCATCCTTCAATACTTGTTCTTTCTTCATCCTCCCTCTGAATGCCAGGACAAGTAGTACAAGTACAATTAAGAATGTGCCTAACAATGTAGGTACAAGGATAATTACCAGTTTATTTGTTTTTTTCTTTGAGCCTTGAGATAAGTTAATTGTGCAAGGTTGGACTTGGAATTTAGAAGAATCAGAACAAAGTCCAGGATTTGATATGAATGACTGAGCTGAGAGATTAGAAAAAGGACCCCCATCTGGAATTTCTCCTTCTAATTGGTTAAATGAAACATTAAAATGCTCAAGAAGAGAGAGCTTCTCCAAAGACTTTGGAATTACACCTGTTAAGTTGTTGTTGGACAAGTCCAAGACTTTCAAACTAACCAAGTTTCCAAATGAGTTGGGAATAGAGCCTTCTAGCTCATTACTTGATAATGAGAGACCAATCAAATTTGTGAGGTCTCCAATGCTACTTGGGATTTGGCCAGAGAGTTGATTCTTTGAGAGATCCAAATCTAACATAAGCTTTAGATTCCCAATATCTATTGGGAGAGATCCAGTAAGAAGATTTGATGACAGGTTCAAGCTCAAGATATAAGAAAGTTTGAACAAAGAAGAGGGCACTGTAGAATTGAAGTTGTTAAAGCCTAATGATATAGTTTTTAAATATGAGAGATTCTCAAAGCAAGTAGGTAATGCTCCAGAGAGTTGATTATTATCCAAAAACAACTCAAACAAATTCTCTAGTTGACATAATTCAATGGGAATGTTTCCTTGTAAGTAATTGTTACTAAGATATAAACCCTGAAGTTGTTTTAATTTCCCAATTGAAGGTGGAAGAGTTCCAGTGATTTCATTGTCATCCAATATAAGAACTGTCAGTGTTCTTAAGTTGCCAATATCTTTAGGAATATGACCCTTGATTCCAATATCTGCCATTGAAAGATATTGTACAGAAGCAGAGAAGTTTGTAATGGAACTTGGGAAGAAGATGTTAAGAGGATTATATGATAACTCTAACCTTACCAAAGTGGTTGAATTGGCAAGAAAATTGAAGATGCTTCTTTTAGAAGGAGATTCTTCAGTGGAGAAGGTGTTATTCATCAAATTAAGCCATTGGAGGCTTGGACAGTTTCCAAGAGCAGGGGAAATCAACCCAGAAAAGAAGTTTTGTGAAAGATCAAATTTTGAGAGCATGGAAGCATTGCAGATAGATTCAGGAATAGTTCCTGTGAGTTTGTTTTCTCCTAAAAAGAGCATGTCAAGATTTGGAAGGTTAGTGCCAAGACTTGGTGGAAGGGTTCCAGAAAGTTGATTTCTAAAGAGTGAAATAATACTCAGTTTTGTAAGGTTGAAGATTGTTGATGGTATTGTGCCATTCAAAAAATTCTCTTGCAGCACCAAAGTCTCTAGGTTTGGAAGATAACCAAACTCCTGAGGAATTTCACCTGTTGCATTCAAACAAGTATTATTTGCCTTATTATATCATTAAATGTGGTCCAACCTAAGAAGAGAGGAGAGTGGATGGCAATTACTATTAAATTAAATTTACTTTATTGATTATTATGTTTAGTCTTTGATCCTGACGAGTTTATGGTGCAGCTCCTACATAGTAATTTTTTTTATGCAGGTAGAATGATGGAAAACATATTATTCAAGTACAACCTAGACTACACCTAATCATTACTTTTCTTGTATTAAGAAAGTTTTGTCTCTCAAATATGAATGCAAATTTTTAAACATTTTCTTATTTTTAATGTTTTTAGGTTTAAATACTTATTGGACCACTCTATTTTCGAGTTTGATTCATTTTGGTGGAGGTGCTTTCAAAATAATCATTTTAGTTTATATCTACCGGCTATACTTGATAAAGAATTTGTTTTTATTTTTTTAAAAAAATTAATTAAACTTGTTGACTTAGTCTAATTTTTTTAATGGTTAAATTTGAGTTGTGTCTATTTTTGTGAATGAAATTTCAAAATTTTAAATTTAATCTTTGAATTTTAATATTTTTAAAATTCATGTACCTACTATACATAAAATTGAAGGTTAGGGGTCTATCAGACATAAAATTTAAATTTATTAGATTGATTAATTTTTAAAATTTGAATTTGTCAAAGACTATTTTAAAAATCTAAGGATTAAATAAACACAAATCTCAAAATTTAGAGACTAAACCTGTAATTTAGTTTTTGTACGCCAAATGAATAAAAAAAATTGACCCTAAACTACTTATTTTGGATTTAGTTTTCAATTTCATCCAAAGTAAATGTCCGCAATTTTAACCACAGATCAATTTTTGTTAATTTTTCCACTAACTTTAATTTTTTTAAAAAAATGGTGTAAACAACTTCATAAATTCATTAATACAATAAAATAAAATTTTGAAAAAAATAAGTTTGACAAAGGCACAAACTAACTATTAAAATAACTTTATCAAAATCCATAAATTTTATTGAAAAAACATCTATAGTATTGTTTTCCCCTAAAATTTTATCAATTTCATATATTACTTAGTTAAATACATAAGAGAACTCTTTTAATAATATTACACTTTTTAACGTTAACTTGTGAAAATTGATTATAAACTTTTGTTTAGTATATATTTGGGAATGATTTTAAAATTATTAAAATTACTTTTGTCGTGTTTAAAATTATCTTAAATACGACTTCAATCATTTAAAATTAATTAAAATATTTAGAGAAGATTGTTTTAAATGGTAAATTTGTTGAAAATATTTTTAAGTATAGTAAAATGATATACCGTGATATAATTCTATCGTTAATACATAGTGACCTTTACTATATTTGTAAATAAATTAATATTTTTTTTTTATTTGAAAATAACCATTAACTAATTAGTTTTACATGTTTAAACTTAATTTTTATATCATAAAATATTGTTTTGAAATGATACCTGACAAATAGTTGCCCCAGAGTACGATCTGCTTCGCCCAAGTCAAGTTCCCAAAATTTGTTGGTATTCTTCCTGTAAACTCATTATCTGCCAATCCTACATCCACAAGATCTTCACACCGCCACAGAGTCGACGGAAGCCTGCCGGAGAGGTGATTAACGGACAAATACAAGCCTTTCAGAGCCGGAAGATTTTCACAGATGTCGTCCGGTAACCCTCCGGTGAAGTTATTTCTTGTTAGATCCAATGCGATCAGAGACGAAAGGTTGAAGATGGGCCCAGGAATTGGGCCTGAAATGGAATTAGTCTCCAAGTTCAATGCCTTCAGTCTTCCAAGTTTTCCAATCTCCCATGGGATATCTAATCCAAATACCCAAACAAACACCTATCTATGTATAAATAACCAATTCATTATTTCATATATACAAAACAATGCATCATGAATCTTCAATTACCTGTCAGCTGATTACCGTCAAGAAATAATTCTTCAAGCATCGTCAAGTTTCCAACTTCCCTTGGTATTCTTCCTGCAGACTAATCTGTTAATTAATTTAACTCTTCTAACCACATACAATAAAGGAAGCCTAATCTTGACTTATTGTACATATCAGTAACCACGACGTTTATAGTTATTTTCAATGAATATTAGTTTGATTTTTCTTTTTCTTTTTTCCTTTTTTTTTTTTTTTTAAAAAAAAAAGTCAATTAAGAACTCTGAACTTGGAATAAGTGACGCAAACATTTACCTTCAGTTCTTTTTTTTTTTTTAATTCATTCACTAATTTTAACCCAAAAAAGTGTAAAAATCTTTGTAAACTTATTAATTTCAATAATAAAAAGCTTTGCTTATAGATATATTTAGTGATCAACTTTGCCAAAATTCATAAATTTAAAAAAAATTACCATTTTTCTTCATTTTATCAAATTCATATCATCATTTGAACATATGACTAATAATTCATATTCAAATTAAGTGTAATATTTGAAGTAAGAATTTATTAGATGCTTAAAATTGAAGCACTTTTAAAGTTTGTAGTTAAGATTATTGAAATACTTATCTAAATTGTACAATTTGGTGAAATTGAAAGTTGGGGAGCCAGAATTAATTATTCCTCAAGTTTTTTTTTCCTTTTTTTTGAAGAATTTATACTTAAAAGTTTTTATAAGTAAAGCTATATTATTGTTTTTGAGTTCAACAAATATGTGAGGCTAAAGACAAACTCATCAAAATTTATTATAATAATTAATGTGTTATCCATTTGCTCAAATGGACAAAGCAAATCAAATTTAAATCTTTCACAGAAATGCTTCCAAAATAAATATTAAAAGGGTAATACTAGACACATCCATCTTTGTGTATTCATTTCTATTAATATTAAAATATTTCAAAAAAAAAAAAAAAGAAAAAAAACCAAAATCCGTCACATCACAAGTTATTATGGGAAAATTTGGTGAAATGTATAAAGACTGTCTCTTATACACATCTAGATGTGTATAAGAGACAGATACTAGACACATCCATCTTTGTGTATTCATTTCTATTAATATTAAAATATTTCAAAAAAAAAAAAAAAGAAAAAAAACCAAAATCCGTCACATCACAAGTTATTATGGGAAAATTTGGTGAAATGTATAAAGATAGGTGCTATCCGGAATGCACTTAAAGTATTTTTCATGTTAAATCAAGAGCAATACTTTTAAGTGGATGCACCTATTTTTACACATCTCACTCTAATTAAAGAAAAGTAAGGTAGAAAGAAATAACAAGAATTTTACAGGTGTGAGATAAACTATGATTGAACAATCGAGTGAAATTAAATTTCTAGTATTAGAAAATTTTCTGAACCTGAGAGCTGATTATTTTGAAGATTAAGCGTGAGTAGCGATGTCATGTTGAAAATGGAGGTAGGAATGGAACCAGAGAAACGATTTCCATAAAGCAACAGTCTTTCAATTCTAGGCAATCGCCCAAACCACGCCGGAATCTCTCCACTGAACTCGTTATTTCCAATACTGAACAGTTTCAAGCGAGGCAAATTGAGTAGCTCGATAGGCAGTTCCCCATGAAAGCTATTGTTTTTAATGGTAATGTAAGTAAGGAAAGACAAAGTTCCCAGCTCAGGGGGAAATGTGGCTGTGAGACCCATGTAAGAAAAATTGAAGCTTGTCACTCTATTGTGCTTTTTACCACATTCTATGCCAACCCAATTGCAAACTGAGGTTGTTGTAGACCAATTGTTTGTTATAATGCCAAAGGGGTCATTTGTGATGTGGGCTTTTAGAGCAAGAAGGGCTGACTGGTCTGTGTTGATGTTTGATTCAGCACAACCAATAATGGATATTGTTAGGCTGCTAGCTATTGCAAAGATTTGGATCAATGATATTGAGAATGAAAATGATAAAGAAGATGAGAACCACCCTTTGATCTCCATGATTGATTTTGTTCTAGAGATTAGAGTTTTGAATGGCAGCTTTGTAGCTATATAAATTATTCAAGTGGTTGTATGAGATATACAAAGGGCCAGATTTTGAATGTTGATTCTTTTCATATTATTCTTTCCTAGTTTTTCATTAAAATAAATGAAATACAAAGTCAAAAACATGAGATGTCATGTGATTACTTTTTTATTGGAACTAAGAGGTAGAGACAATACATTCTTTTCTTAGCTCTCTATTATTAAACTTTCTTGTATGACTAAAAACCCTAAAGAAATTATTTAAATCACTCCAATGATTTCAAAGATTAAGTTGGTAAGTTAGAGTAAACTTAAATATATCATGGATTATTTTTAAGAAAAAAAATTCTCACTTTAGTTCTAGTTCTAGCTTCTTTTTTTTTTTTTTAGTTTTAATTCTAATTCTAATTCTTTGTCCTGATTTTTGCTCTGATTATTGCTTTTTGGTTCTTGGTCACATTCTCTTATCTTTACCCTCTACACTTCGTTCATTTGACATAAAGAAGACTCTATTAGTTACCGTTGACCATCACAAACATATCAGAGAAAGAAGAAACGACTTTGTTTAATTTATTGTTGTTGCTAGAGATGAAATACATAGAATGGATATAGAGAAAGAAGACAAGAGGAAGAAGAGGTGGAGAGAGACTTAGGGAGAGAAATAGAATGAAGAAGGAAAGGAAATATTAAAAAAGTGGGTGTTTGATCACCAACTTCATAAGTTGGTTTTAAACAACTAATTTCAATAGTAAACACGATTGAAGTTTACACTTTTATAAAAAAAATTATTTTTTTCTCTTTCAATATTTTGCACATATATCGAGGAGTTTCATCTTACAACTCTAAACTCCAAACACAAACTTTTTAACTCTAACGTATTAATTACAAACTTTCTAACAAAATTCGTTACACTATTGTTACATTGAGAAAGTTCTATGTGTACTAATAGAAACTAAATGACAACAAATTTGCGTACAAACTCAGCAAGAAGAAATCAAGCCAATGGAAGAACTTGAATCCCAACTTGGACTAAACTTAATTCTGATTTAATATATCATGTTTAAATTATTACTGAATTGTAAGCTTAAACATATAGATAAATAGTAAATCTAATTGCATCAATTTTCGACATATGCTTCCTTACTAGCCAAGCAAAGATCATTTTCCTCAAATTTTATATGCGTATTTGAAGAAGTAACTTCTTTAAAAACGCAAAGTTAAGAACTTAAGAACTAGAGATAACAAATTAGGAGTTTTTTTTTTCTTTTTTTAATGAATATTCATTAGGACAATTGCAAATATAGTAATTATGCTTGAAATATTTGTAAATATAGCACAATACAAAAGAATTTATAAATATAGCAAAATTTTGATTTAGTTGTCAGAATCTATCATTGATAAACCATACCGCGAATAAAAATCTATCGACAATAGAGTCGATCATAGATATATTTTGTTACATTTACAATTCTTTTAAAATGTTGTTATACACTTAATCCTTAATTCTAAAAATACTACCCATTACAATTACCACCAATAGATTTTAAGGGTCAAGGGCACATGCCTCCCCTCAAATTATCTGTCTTTTGTATTTTTAATATAAATTGTAAGCGATATATATATCCAACAAAATTCCACATCTTGTAGTGTTTGGAACGTTGGCAAGAGGATACACTGAAATTTCCCATGACAGTGATTCGATTCCATCAATTTAGAAAAACTACTTGCAGATCTTGGTTTCTAACCAAAATTTATAATTATGATTATAATATTCAAAATGAAGTTCCTACTTCTGCAAAAATAAAGTTTGTAGAACATATTTAAAAAACATGATTTTTTTTTTTTTTTTTGTTACCTACGAATGTATGGTGTCCCTTATAATTTTTCTTGACCCGCCACTGACAATTCCCCTCCTAATAATTTAAAGTTGCGTTGTGTGTACATATAATTAAATTAAATTGGTCGTAGTCAACATTACACATATTTTGAAATTTTTTGTTCATCAAATTGTCAAAAGTTTGATGGTGCGTTCCAATCTGTACGTATACGTACTATACGATTGTCTTGACTACAATATTTTTTTGAAAAAAAAAAAAAAAACAAATCCCCGCACTTTATGTTATTTTACCCTCTCGCTGTCCAAGTTTCCAACACAAGAGAAAATAAATGCAGCAGATTATATATGAGTTAAATTATAATTTGGTCCTATAATTTTAATTTTTTTTATTTGATAGTTAGTTCTGTAAAAAATTTAAATTTAGTTGACAAGTTAAAATTTACCCCATTCGATAATCATTTGGTTTTTGGTTTTTGTTATTGAAAATAAAACTTATTTCATCTATATTTATTACAATAATTTGTATCTTTCTTAATTACAATAGTTGACTTCTTAGCCAAATTTCAAAAACAAAAAATAACTTTTTGAATGCTTATTTTCTCAGTTTTCAAATTTTGACTTGATTTTTTAAACCAATAGTAAAAATCATATAATAAAAGAAGAATTTTGAAGGTAAAAATAATGTCCATAGATTTGTTTTTTTTTTTTTTTTATAACAAAAACAAAATGGTTACCAAATAGGCCCTAAGTTACCAAATTTGAGGTGGAAGAAATTTGTAAAAAATTAATTGTCCTATTTGATAAAATCTTATAAATAATTTGTTGATAAAATATACATAAATAGTCCACATGTAAATAGTCCTACACTCAGAAATAGTCCTAAAGTTAATGAGTATGGGCTATTTATGAGTATTTATCAAATCATAAGGACTAAATTTTAATTATAAATTATGGAGATTAAATTCTAACTTTCTTTAAATTATATGGATCAAATTTGTAATTTAACCTTATATATTAATTACATGTCTAAATAATTATGTGTTTGGAATAACTTCTTAAAAGAAAAAAATATTTTTAATTAATTTTTTTATAAGTATCTTTAGAAAAATTAATAAATTAAAGTACGTTTATCAAATTTTTTTTTTTTTTTTTTTTTTGGAATGATTCGAGATAATCAAAGTATTTTATTGGGAATAATATTTTTTTGGTTCTTAGTTTTGAATAAAGTTTTTATTTGGTTCTTAGGTTTTAAAATGTTACACATTTAGTCTTTAAAATTTGAGTTTTACTTTAATTTAGTTCTTAAGTTTCAAAATGTTACAATTTAACCTTGAGATTTAAGTTTGTTTCAATTTGATCCATAGGTTTCAAGATTTTACATTTTTAATCTTAATATTTCAGTAAATGCTCACTTTTAATCATTGGCGTCAATTTCTATTAATTAATTAAAAAGTATTACGAAGTGCAATTTTAAATTTAATTTTAAAAATGATAAAAATAGTGAAACTTAATTAATTATAATTCTTTTAACGATTTTTAATTTAGAGTATTTGTAATTTTTTTAATGTTTAAAGAATCATGCATCTTTAAATGTATTTATATGTTAGTTTTTTAAAAAATTAGTGTATCGCCATATACTAATGTATTCGTATCTTTGTTGTTCTTATTCCTTTCGTCTAAAAAAAAATGCTATTCTAACCTAAATTTTTTTACTAAAGTGATCAAACTTTACTTTATTCTCTCCAAACATTTTGGGTTAATAGAGTATTTGAAACTAAAATTTATTATCGGGAAGTCTTCAAATTTAGTCTCCAAGAATTTGATACTCATTGAAAAAATAAATTCAAAATTTGTCAAGTCAAACATACTGAAAGCTGGCATTAACATTAGAAAATTTAACATTAAATTAATAATAATATAGATGAAAATTTGAATATAATATTAAGATTATTACTTGCAAGTCATGAACCTTATCTCTCCAAGAATTTGAAACTCACAAAATTTTTCTTAGGGCATGTTTGGTGCCTTTGAGAGCAAGAAAGGGTTGACTTGTCTGTGGTAATATTTGCAGTCAAAGCCATTTGTTTGGAAGAGAATAACCATGAACATATAAGTATAAGATATGATTTTGTTTAGTCTTTTCCCACTGGCCAAAGATTCCAAAGATAGGAGGATAAGTGAGATAAGAAATGTAAGGAAATTCTATGTTACAAGTCAACTTTGTCAATTAAAATCTTTTAAAGCACCAGAAACGGGGAGGTAAGATGACGATTTTAAGTAGAAAAACGCGGTCTTTCTTCCTATAAACTATACAATTTCTTTGACTATGTCATTTCAGGTCACGTTTATCCCGAGGGAAGTTTAATAAATCAATGGTAATCTGAAAAGTGGACTCCATTTGATTATATTTGCTGGTGTATACTTGTGTTCCATGCTTTTACTGACACCTAGGCTAAACTCCAAATATGTAATAAAAAACGTGAACTGACAAACAGAAAATGCTCGATCTAATTGCGTTTGGAAATTACGTTGATATCGTTATCTTTATCGTTATGATTGTCATTATTGTTACTATTACAACATGAAAATTATTCATATTTATTGTTATCGTTACTATTTGACCCTAAACGATAATGGTAATAATAAATGTGACAAATTCATAATTCTAAATAAACGTGATCAAAAGTAATCTAATTACGTCTATCAGATGGATGAAAGACATTCACTTGCTTAAAGCTTTTGTCATCGGGATCTACAACATTGTTAATTGAGTGAGGATATGATTTGGCTACCCATTCTCTTAAAACTCATTTCTCCAGCGGAGAATATTTCATATGTTGGCTTCTTTCTTGTGAATGTTTCCATCAGCAGAATGCCATAACTATAAACATCACCTCTTCTAGAAACAATTCCATCCAATCCCAATTCTGCATTCAACACAACAAAGAAACTTGTTGATTAAAGCATGTTATACAATATGCAAACAAAACTTGGACATTTAGAAACTATTGTTATCTGGAGCCATATATCCCACAGTTGCTAAGGTTATAGTCTGTGTTATAGAATCTCCTCCACCCAAGAGTTTTGAAATCCCAAAATCTGTCAAGTGTGCAACCATATCTTCATCCAACAGTATATTGCTAGGCTTTAGATCACAGTGAACTATAGGTTTCCCATAACCATTGTGAAGATAATCCAAAGCTAAAGCAACATCAATCATGATATTCAATCTCTCTAGCATATTCAAGCCATAATCATGATGATACAACCACATATCAAGATTCCCATTTGGCATATATTCTAGTGTCAATGCTTTGAAATCCACATTGCTGCAGCTTGTAATGATTTTGACAAGGTCTCTATGGCGTATGTTGCACAAAATCTCGCAAAATAATTCAAAACTCTTGTTTGCATTTTGATTTAGCAAATTGAATATCTTAACTGCAGCAATTGTTCCATCTGACAGTGTTGCCTTGTAGACTGATCCAAAGTTCCCTCGACCTATCAAGTTGCCTTCATTGAATCCTTCTGTTGCTTGTGAAAGTTCTTGGTATGTGGTTCTTCTCCATATCGTTTGATAAGGTTAACAGCGTATCTTCTCGTACTTGTTCTTTCTTTCTCCGTCGATATGTCGCAAAAAGTAGTAAAAGTATCAGTGAAAACATGGCTAAAAAGATAGGTGGAAGGATATATACCAGTTTATTTGTTTTCTTCCCTGAGGCCTGAGATGTACTACTTGTGCAATGTTTGACTTGGAGCCTAGAAGAAGCTGCACAAAGTCCACTATTTGATATGAATGACTGAGCTGAGAAATTGGAAAATGGACCTCCACTTGGAATTTCTCCTTCTAAATGGTTAAATGAGATGTTAAATTGCTCAAGATGAGAGAGTTTCTCCAAAGACCTTGGAACGACACCAGTAAAAGTTATTACTGGACAAGTCCAAGATTTTCAAGTTAACCAAGTAGCCAAATGAGTCTGGAATTGAGCCTTCGAGTTCATTATGCGACAATGAGAGATTAACCAAGTTTGTGAGTCCTCTAATGCTACTTGGGATTTCACCAGAGAGTTGATTCTTGGAGACAATGTCTAATACAACTTCAAGATTTCCAATCTCTACTAGGAGAGATCCAGTTAGAGAATTTGATGATAGATTTAGATGTAAGATATAAGAAAGACCCCACAAAGAAGATGGCATTATAGAATTGAAGTTGTTGGAGCCTAATGACAGAGTTCTTAAAGCTGAAAGGTTATCAGAGTATGCAGGTATTACTCCAGAGAGCTTGTTATTACCCAGATATAATTCATCCAAATTCTCTAGTTGACAAAGTTCTGTTGGGATGTTTCCTTCTAAGCTATTGTTACTAATATGAAAACCTTGAAGTTGTTTTAGTTTTCCTATTGAAGTAGGAATGGTACCAGTAATTTGGTTGTTATTCATTATTAGGACTGTCAATGATCTTAAGAAGTTACCAATCTCTTTGGGAATCATACCCTTCATTCCAGTGTTTACCATTGAAAGATATTGAAATGAACTAGAGAAGTTTACAAAGGAGCTGGGAAGGAAGATAATCAGAGGATTGTGTGATAATTCCAATCGAACCAAGCTTGTTAAATTGGTCAAAAAACTGAAAATGCTCATTTCACAAGGGGGAGATTCAGCTGTGAAGTTGTTGAGCTCTAAATTTATCCACTGGAGGTTTTCGAATCGACCAAAAACGTTGGGAATCAATCCAGAAAATGAGTTGTCTCGAACATCAAATAGAGTGAGCTTAGAAGCATTGGTGATAGATTCAGAAACGGTTCCAGTGAGTTTGTTTCTTCCTAAAATGAGTTGGATAAGATTAGGAAGTCCAACACCGAGGTTTGTTGGGAGAGTTCCAGAAAGTTGATTCTTAACTAGAGCAATGGTATCTAGTTTTGAAAAACTGAAGATTGTTGATGGTATTGTACCATTAATTTAGTAGAGCTTCACTTAAATTAAGTGTAGGATTTTAATTGTTCATGTATGTTTAATTAGGGTGTGAGTTACGTATTTAAATTATTCATGACAATTCTATAAATAGGATTGACATTTACATTATTGATGTATCCAAGTATGTAGAGAAGAACACACAAAGAGAGTTCAATCAAAAGTGTAAACTAAGTTTGAAGAGTTTTTCAATTAAAAGTGTTTTTGTTTCCTCTCAAATAATCGTGTTGGGTTTAGAAATTGACTTCAAGCCCACAAGGAGGATGCTCAGCCCAAATGAAAGTGGTAGGTGAAACGAAAGGCACACAATGTGCCACACCTCTCAGCTGGCTCTACAACATGTGGAGACCTCCACTATCTCAATTCAGTGGGAGAGAATGAAGCCGACCCAAAAGTTTGATGGTAATTTTCAATCTTTCTTTTCTTTCTGTTTAAAGAAAAACACTCTCAAAATACCTTTGCCTTTAGCTGTATTCCTGTGCGATTTGCAGTGATTGAAGAAGAAAATTAAACAAGCAATTTGAAGAGTAGAAAGAAGAGAAGAGGAACATGAGCATGTATGTGGTTCGGCCTAACTCAGAGCCAACGTCCACGGGAAGGGATGAAGTATATTATTGAAGATTTTACAGAGAAAAGTTTCTTTACAGTTTTTGTTTTGAGAAATGTAAAGAATAACACAAAATGTAAAAGTATCAACTAGTTATATTTGAATACATTTCTATTATGAAAGCTGTTAAAGAAACTAGCGGTTGAGGCTTGACTTGAGATTATTATCTTCAAATCTCCACCTTAATCTCAGCTATGTAAATCTTCTCCCTTCCGAATCTGACCTCTGATTATTCTTTTTCAGGTAGAGCAAAGCCGATAAGGTCAAGGCACTTGCTGAGCATGAGCTTCGGAACCGACTTGGTAAGCATGTCTGCTGCGTTTTCTAAGGTATGGACTTTTAACACTTCTACTTGCCCTTTTTCAATTTTGTCCCTTACAAAATGATACTTAATATTGATATGTTTTGTCCTTGAGTGATATTGTGGGTTTTTGGAAAGATGGACTGTACTTTGGTTATCACAGTAAATCTTAACTACTATTTGTTTGATACTAAAGTCTTCCATCAAGCCTTTTAACCACAATACCTCTTTTATTGCTTCTGAAAGAGCCATGTATTCAGCTTCGGTAGTGGATAGAGTTGTTATTGACTATTGGTTAACCTTTCAGCTTAGTAAATTCGAGCCATATAAGAAAAGATACCCTGAAGACCTTCTTTTATCTTGATCTCCAGCAAAATCAGAGTCTACATATCCATAGAGTTCAAGGTCTATCTGTTTAACACTTCTATAGATTAGTTTAGACTGCTTGGACCAAATTAGATATCTAAGGATCCACTTAGTAGCTTCCCAATGCCTTTTCCTTGGGTTTGACATAAATCTGCTCACTAGACTTGCACAATAGGATAAGTCAGGCCTAGTAGAGATCATGAGGTACATCAGACTTCCTACTGCCTGACTATAGGGAACCATCTGCATTTGTTTTAAGTGTTCCAAGTCAGTTTCTTTAGGAGAATTATCTGAGGACAGCTTAAAGTGTTGAGCAATAGGAATAGTCACAGGTTTAACATTGGACAAATTAAATCTTCTGATCACTTTCTCACAATAGTTTGCTTGGCTAATGCTTAGGATAGAGGATCCCTTGTCTCTGTCTATTTCAATCTTAAGGATTTTTTGACATGATTTAGATCTTCTTTTGTGGTCCCAGCTAGCAACATGTCATCCACATAAAAGGAGAAGATACACCTTATTCTTATAGGAGGTAGAGTTAACATAGGTGCAAATGTCATAAGTACTTTTCTGAAAACCAATACTTTCAATGTAGTCACTGAACCTTCTATACCAACATCTAGAAGACTGTTTAAGACCATAAATAGACTTATTTAGAAGACAATATAAATCCTCTTTACCCTTTTCAACAAAACCTTTATGCTAAACCATGTAGATGATCTCATCTAAATAACCATGTAAGAAGGCTGTTTTAACATCTAGTTGATCTAGTTCAAGATTATACTGAGCAACCAGTGATAGAAGTAGTCTAATAGATGTTTACTTAACCACTGGTGAGAAAATTTCAGAGTATTCAATGCCTTCCCTTTGAGTAAAGCCTTTGGCCACTTATCTTGCTTTGTACCTTGGCTTTTCATCCTCGGAGGAACCTTCCTTTAGTTTGTAGATCCACTTAGAAGCTATTGCTTTGCACCCTTTAGGAAGGGGTACTAGAGTCCATGTGTCATTAACACTTAGTGATTTCATTTTTTCACACATAGCTTCAATCCAATTCTTAGTATCAGAGCAGCTTACTGTCTCCTCAAAATTGGCTGGTTCCTGGTCATTAAGTGCTATGGTTGCATTTAAAACTAGGTTTATATAGTTTGTTTCAATATACCTAGTTGGTGGGACAATCACTCTTCTCTGCCTATCCTTAGCTAGAAAGTATTGACTCAAATCAGGTTGTGCTTCAATGGTTTCTTCCTGTTGTTCTTCAATAATACCTTCTTCTTCTTATTCATTAGGAGAATTATGGTCTACTGACTTGTCTTTTTGGGCCTCCACCTCAATCCTAGTTGAAGGGCTTTTAGGAACCTCTATTGTAGTTTTTTCTTTTTGCATGAACATTTCCCTTTCTCTAAAGGTAACATCCCTACTGACTACAAACCTTTTCTCAGCTGGGTTCCACGTCTTAAAGCCCTTTACACCTTCAGTAAACCCAACAAACTTGCATTTCACAGCCTTAGACTTTAGCTTTCTCTGATTTTGATGTATATAACCAACACATCCAAAGACTCTTAGGTTATCTAAGTTAGGAGGGTGTTTTGTCCATTTTTCTTCAGGGGTCATAAAGTTTAGGGATGTATGAGGGTACCTATTTAAGGTGTAAATAACATAGTTAGCAGCTTCAGCCCAATACTTCTCACTGAGTATAGCATCTGAGAGTAAGCACCTAACCCTTTCCATAATAGTTCTATTAAGTCTTTCAGCGGTTAGGGTGTATGTCTGATTGTCCTATGCCTAGTTATGTCAGATTCCTTACAGAACTTATTAAATTCTTCACTACAAAACTACCCATTATTTGTCCTTAGATATTTAATTTCCTTAGAGGTTTGCTTCTCAATCGTGAGTTTCCATTCTTTAAATTTATTAAACAATTAGTCTTTAGATTTAAGAAAGAAAACTCAGCTTTTCCTTGAGAAATCATCTATAAAGGAAAGTAGATACCTTGAACCACTTAGGCTAGGAGTTTGAGCTGGATCCCAAAGGTCTGAGTGAATGTAATCTAAGATTGATTTAGTTGAATGGTGTGCTTTGGTGAAACTATGTCTAGTTGTTTTTCCCAAAACACAATGTTCATAGAAAGTTAGCTTGTCTGAGATTCCTTTTGGTAGAATTCCCTATTTAGACAAAGCTTCCAGCCCCTTGGCACTTATGTGAGACAATCTTTTATACCATACATCAGCTTCTGTCAGATCATTAGGTGTGGCAACATATGCCCCTTTTATCATTTCTATACCTCTAATTACAAACAAGTCATTTATCTTTTCCCCAACAAGAACTACCTTAGAATCTTTAAGGACCTCTAGAGTTCCACCCTTACCCTTGTATTCACACCCTACTGCATCTAAAATTTCAAGGGAGATAAGGTCTCTCTTAAGAAGTGGGATATGTCTCATATTCCTTAGAAGTTTGATAGTCCTATCTTTGAGTTTCATGGAGACTGACCCAATTCCTTCAATTTTACAGCCTTGGTTGTTCTCCATGTAAACCATCTCTCCATCTATTTCTTTGTAGGAATTAAACCAGGGTTTCATAGGTGTCATATGGTAAGTACATCTGGAGTCTAAAACCCAATCATGTTTTCCAAGGGGGTTGACATGGGTAACCTTATCAAGGGTTGAAGCTAAGGCATCTGAGTAGATATAGGGCTTTCAACTACAAAAGCTTCAGGTTGCTTGTCTTTCGACTCATTTTCTTTCTCTTAATTTTTCTTTTTAAGGATGAAACAATTTTTGATTAAGTGACCTTTCTTTTTGCAATATTTACACTTGACTTTATAATTAGGTTTGTTTTCATCGGTTTGTGATTGCTTTCTGTCCTTAGTTTGATTTAGTTTGAAATTTCCTTTTACAAACAATCTTTCTCTATTAGGATGTTCCTTCTTAACTACTTGTAACTCAAGTTCCCAATTCTTGCATCAATAGTTATGCTATCCCTTCCATACTTCAAAACATTTTTAATCTCCCTATAGGATTCAGGTAGGAAATTTAAAAGTACATATGCTTCGTTCTTATCTTCTATATTCTCCCTAAGATTCTTAAATTCAGCAACAATCTTTTTAAACTCATCTAGGTTATCAGAAAGAGTTTTTGAAGAATCCATTTTAAAAGTAAAAAACTTCTCCCTAAGATACATTTTATCAGGAAGATCCTTAGTGGCATATAGGTATTCCAATTTTGTCCAAATCCTATAGGTAGTCTCTTGATCAATAACTTGCCTCAAACATTATCACTAATTCTAGGACTAACGTACCATAAGCTGCTAGCTCTTAATCTTTTTTTTTCTTGAGTTGTCACAGTATTTAGAGATTAGATGGATCCACTAGGGCCTTATGAGCTTTTTGCTGACCGAGAATTGCTCTTATTTTTGCCTTCCAGAGGCCAAAGTCCCCTTTACCATCGAATTTCTCTACTTCATACCTTGTTACTGCCATCTTGAATGAATCTTGTAATCTTTATGCTTCAAGAATTGAAATCTTGAATGTCTTTTGCTCTGATACCAGATTGTTGGGTTTAGAAATTGACTTCAGGCCCACGAGGAGGTTGCTCAGCTTAAATGAAAGTGGTAGGTGAAACGAAAGGCACACAATGTGCCACACCTCTCAGTTGGCTCTACAACACGTGGAAACCTCCATTATCTCAATTCAGTGGGAGAGAATGAAGTCGACCCAAAAGTTTGATGGTAATTTTCAATCTTTCTTTTTTTCTGTTCAAAGAAAAACACTCTCGAAATACCTTTGCCTTCAGCTGTATTCTTGTGCGATTTGCAGTGATTGAAGAAGAAAATTAAACATGCAATTTGAAGAGCAGAAAGAATAAGAGAAGAGGAACACGAACATGTATGTGGTTCGGCCTAACTCAGAGCCTACGTCCACGGGAAGGGATGAAGTATCTTATTGAAGATTTTAAAGAGATAAGTTTCTTTACAGTTTTTGTTTTTGAGAAATGTGAACAACACAAAATGTAAAAGTGTCAACTATTTATATTTGAATACATTTCTGTTATGAAAGTTGTTAACGAAACTAGCTGCTGGGGCTTGACTTGAAATTATTATCTTCAAATCGTTTGTTGGTTATTTATTTGTGAGTGTCCATCACACGCTTCCAACAAAGTGGTATTAAAGCTTGAGTTTGAAAAACAAATAATTGTTTTGCAAATGGAAAATAACAATTTGGTTCCCTTCCAAATGTCTCGACTTACGAAAGAACATTATAGCAGTTAGTGTATCTGTATGAAAGCTCTACTTAGTTCACAAGATGTATAGGATATTGCCAATAATGGTTATGAAGAACCAAAAAGTGATGTGACTTTAAATCAAACTCAATGAGAAGCTTTGCAAAATACAGGAAAGAAAGACCAAAAGACTCTCACCATCCTTCATCAAGCCATCAATAATCCAAAATTTGAGAAGATTTTCGGAGCAACTACTGGACATCAGACATGGAAAATTTGGAAAATGCATACAAAGGAGTAGATCAAGTCAAGAAGGTTCGCCTCCAAAAATTGAGAGGTGATTATGAATCACTACAAATGAAGGAATCTGAATCGATTCCAGATTATACTTCAAGATTGCTAGCAGTAGTAAATGAAATGGAAAGATATGGTGAGACAATAGATGATGAGCAAGTGGTAGAAAAGATACTTCGCTCATTGGATGAAAAATTCAATTTCATCATTGTCACTATTAAAGAATCAAAGGATTTGAGTACAATGTCCTTATGGGTTCCTTAAAAGCCCATGAAGAGAAGCTTCTCATGAAGAACAAACAAACAATTGAGCAACTTTTTCAGTCAAAGTTTCAGTTGAGAGATAAAGAAGATAGCCAAGAAAAAGACAATCAAGGTCGAGGATGTAGTAACAATCGTGGACGTGGTGATTTCATAAGTAGAGGTCGAGGAAATTACGATCAAAGAAAATTTGACGTGAGTAATTCAAACTCTAATTCATCAAGAGGTTGTGGAAAACAAAATTATCCAAGGTCAAATGGAGAAAGATCAAATAATGAAAAAATATATGAAAAAAGACAGGTTGAATGTTATAATTGTCATAAATTTGGCCATTATTCCTGGGAATATAGGAATAAAGTAGAAGAAAATGCAAATTATGCTGAGAAAGATGAAGAACGCGATGAATCATCTTTGCTTCTAGCATGAAAAGGTGAAGAAACATGTGAAAATAATGCATGGTATCTCGATAGTGGAGCTAGCAATCACATGTGTGGATGTAAGTAAATGTTCGTGGACCTTGGTGAATCTGTTGGTGGTAATATCATATTTGGTGATGCCACAAAAATTCCTGTTAAAGGAAAATGTAAAATTTTAATCAACTTGAAGAATAGGAAGCATGAGTTTATATCTAAGTTTATTATATGCCTGATGTGAACAATATTTTGAGTTCGAGACAACTCTTAGAGAAAGGTTATAGTATTTTGATGAAAAATTATAGTCTTTTGATAAGGGATAATTGTCATAATATGATTTCTAAATTGAAAATGACGAAGAATAGAATGTTTTTATTAAACATTCAAACTAATGTTGCTAAATGTTTGAAGACATGTTTGAAAGATCCATCTTAGATTTGGCACTTGAGACTTGGGAATTAAAACTTTGATGGCTTGAGACTATTAGCAAGGTAGAACATGGTGAAAGGACTGCCATATGTCAAACATCCAAATCAATTTTGTGAAGGTTGTCTTTATGGCAAACAAGCAAGGTAAAGTTTTCCACAAGAATCTTCTTAAAGAGCAAAGAGACTACTAGAGTTAGTTCACACTAATCTTTGTGAATCAATTAAACCAAGTTCTTTCGGTAAGAGTAATTATTTATTGATGATTTCAGTTGAAAAACTTGAGTTTATTTTGTCAAGGAGAAATCAGAAGTATTTGGCATGTTCAAGTGATTTAAAACTCTTGACGGAAAAGAAAGTGGTTATTACCTAAAAGCCTTGAGATCAGACAGAGGAGGAGAATTCACTTCAAATGAATTCAAAGATTTTTGCGCAGAAAATGGAATTCGTCGAACTATGATAGTTTCATAGACTCCTAAACAAAATGGTGTTGTTAAGAGGAAGAATAGAACGATACTCAATATGGCTCGAAGCATATTGAAAAGTAAGAAGATGCCAAAAGAATTTTGGGCACAAGCTATTGAATGTGTTGTATACTTGTCCAGTTGTTCTCCTACTAGAAGCTTGTGGAACAAAATGCCTCAACAAGCATGGATAGAAAGAAAACCATCCATTGCTCATTTGAGAGTATAGAGAAGTATCGCTTATGCACATATACTTGATAAAAAACGTAGGAAGCTCGATGATAAAAGTGAGAAGCATATTTTTGTTGGCTATGATGCAAGCTCAAAAAGCTACAAGCTTTATAATCCTGCTACAGAGAAGATAGTGGTAAGTAGAGATGTTGTGTTTGATAAGGAAGCAACATCGAATTAGAATGATGAACGAAAAGACTATAAGTTTTTACTTTTTCCTAATGATGATGATGGGACTAGTGACATTGCTTCTCCATCAACACCACCAATGTCGCCAATCACTCCACAACAAAGCACACCTTCATCATCTACAAGCTCAAGTGAAGGACCTTGTGGTATGAGAAGTTTATGAGATATATATGATGAGATTGTAGAGTTAAGTCAAAGTTTTAAAGTCAAAGTTTTAATAATCTTACTCTTTTTTTATCTATTTGGTGGCAGTGAACTTTTGAATTTTGAAGAAGCTTTGCAAGATGAAAAGTGGAAAACTGACATGGATGAAGAGATAAAGGCCATAAAAAGAATGATACATGGAAACTTTCTACTCTTTTGAGTGGAAAGAAAGCAATCAATGTCAAATGGGTATTCTGTTGGGGTTGATGCCCTAAATCTCGTAGTGTCCTGTATTTTGTAAACATTTGTATGAACAAACTTTTGTGATGTAATAATATGAGATATTTTATTCACCACTGTCTATGAAATATGAGATATTTTAGTTGCATTAACCACATTCTTTGATAAATGATCACTATGAGTCAGGCTTGATACCTGGGCTCCAGGAGGGGGAGAGTGGGAGATGTAAGAAAAATTACCAACTTGACCCTTAGCCCAACCAATAAACTAAGATCCCTGGTTATCTTTGTAACTTAAGCATGTATGTGGAGACATACAAGTGTATCGTACTTTCAGTGATAAACTAAATAGTCTGTAGTATATGGATAAAGGAAGGAAACCTTATCCTAGTGACGCTACGAGTGTGGCCTGCTTTGTAGGTGTTACAAGTGTTATAAAGTGCTACAAATGGTCTGATCCTGACCATTCATGTATTAGACATGCGGGCAGGGATATTCTATACAAAGAAGTTTGTATAAGACTGGACCACGAAATGTTTAGTCTAGTTATATAACGTCGTTCATGACAAAGACTTTCATTTCACTAGGATGACCATAGGTAACATGACCTTAATCTTGAGTACGTTTGGAACTCCTGCCTATGAGGGCGGTCCTTTAATTTGCATGGGTTTGAGTGGCCAGATCGTCGACTCAAACCTACCACTTTGGGGATTCGTCTGATTGGGGAGCTGGGAACTTAGCTACACAAGACAAAATTCACTCCTTCCCCGAAGCAGGAGCAAGTAGCTCCCTTAAGGGCTGATTCTAAGGCTTGAACTGTTGAGATTGGTGTCCTAATTCTCCCGGAGTCTCGTAGTTTGTAAACTTTTTACACATTGTTATTAATAAAATAAGAGTTATTTTATTTGCATTTACTCACATCACATAAACAACGATCCATGGTTATTGTATATAAACTTAAGCATGTATATGAGATATACAAGTGGATTATGCCTTAAGTAATAACCTAAAAGGTCTGTAGTATAAGGATAAAAGAGGGATACCTTATCTTAGTGACATTATGGATACGACAAGCTTTATAGAGGTTTACAAGTGTTGTGAACTACTACAGATGGTCTGATCCTAACCATTCATGTGGAGACATGCGAGTGGGGGTGTCCTATACAAAGAGTTTGTATAAGACCGAACCACGAGATGATTCGTCTCTTTATATAACGTCGTTGATATTTGAGACTTACATCTCACCTAAACGACCATAGGTGACATGACCTTAATCCTAAGTGTTTTCGGAACTCTTGTCTATGAGGGCGGTCCTTTGATTAGTATGGGTGAGAGTGACCAGATTGCCAACTCAACAAGCCTACCTTTTTAGGGATTTGTTTGATTGGGGAGCTGGGAACTCAGTTACACAAGACAAAATTCACTTCTTCCCCGAAGCAGGGGTAAGTAGATATGTTCCCTTAAGGGCTAATTCTGGGTCTTGAACATAGTGGCCACATCCTCTCTTTGGAAGAGAGGACCCAGTCATAGTAGGACTATAACTTATTATTCATTAGAGGAATCGATGGTATTTAAGGAGTTAGATGTAACTACAGAGATAAAACGGTAAATTGGCCCAACTGTACTTACGAGCGATCTGTGAAGGGTTATCGCACTGTTGATTGGTTGATATGGACATAGAAATATATCTGTAATAAGGAGAGTACAGCTATCGGTCTTTAGTGAAGTGCCTGATAATTAATGGATGGTGGATCTCGTGACTAAAGAGTTTATCAGTTATTCACATACCATTGGAGCTTCAAGCTATAGGTCCATAAGGTCCCCTTGGTAGTCCAATGGATTCAAGTTGAGAATCAGTTATTGAGGTTAGTTTGATGTGTTTAAATTAACATAAGAAAATTCAATTATATATGATATAATTGGTGTGATGTATGAAATACATCTTGAGGAATTAATGTAAATATGATTTACATTGAGTACCATAAAATAGAAAAAGAATTATGGTTTATATTTTTCATGAGATGAAATATTAAAACTATAGGTTATAAATAAAATATGGTAAGTTAGTTATCATATTTATTTATAATATATTAATTATATGATAATTAATTTCTTTTTCTCTAATAACCGATTGAGTGGGAGGTTATTGGTTGTTTTATGGTAATTGTGAGATAAAAGGAAAAATGTTTTCCTAAAATTAGAAGTTACTTGATTCGAAAATAACTCACGGAGTAAAGCTATCAAGTGAAAGAGTTTCACTAAGCGATAACTGGTAGAGACTAAACGATCGTGGAGCTAGTTCATCAACTGATCGTAGCTAAACGATCGAGTGGCTTTGTCTATGTGATAGACTGTCATTTACTATACGATCGGTCACATCGTCTATATGATAGACTGTGTTATCTCCCAGTTGCTCAATCGTTTACATGATCGTTGTCCTCTAGTCTCTTCCTTAAGCCAAGATCATACAGAGCCCACAACTCCTGAATTCTCACGCCGAGAATATCAAGGTAACCATTGTGATGGTGTTCTTACTCACTTCGTGAATCGAGTGTGATGTGATTGGTTTCGTGGAGGCTGTTTGTTGTGTTCGTGCTGTTGGTAGCAGTCTGTTTGTTGCGTTCGTGTTGCTATGGACGCTTGTAGATTGATCGAGGGATTCTTGAAGAATGTTTCTTCAAAGGTATGCATACTCTATCCTTTGATACTCTTGTTAGCATGTTGTAATTTCGTGTTGTGCATGACCTGTTAGTTTCTGTTCTTGTACTGTAATTGTTTATTTTCAATTCAAATGGAATTTAGAACTATTCCTTCTGTTGCTCATAGAAATCCTCATGCTTGATTTCCTTCATGAACAATGTGGCCACACCTTCTCATGGCCTGAGAAGTGTTCACTCATAGGACTATGATGTATTATTCATTAGAGGAATCAGTGGTACTTAAGAAGTTAGATATAACTACAGGGGCAAACGGTAAATTGGCCCAGCTGTACTTACGAGCAATTTGTGAAGGGTCATCGTACTATTGATTGGTTATACTCAATGTTCACTGAAATATATCTGTAGTACGAAAAGTGCAGCTGTCCGTCTTTAGTGGAGTGCCCGACAGTTAACGGATGGTGGATATCGTGATTAAAGAGTTTAGTTTGTTATTCACGTACCATTGGAGCTTCAAACTATAAGTCCATAAGGTCCCTTTGGTAGCTCAATAGATTCATGTTGAGAATCAATTTTTGGGTTAGTTTGAAATGTTCAAATTGACAAAGGGAATTTGATTATATATGATATAATTAAATTGATTCAATTATATGTGATATAATTGATTTGATGTATAAGATACATTAATTGGAGAAGCTAATATAAATATGATTTATATTAAATGTAATAAAGGAGAAAAAGAACTATAGTTTATATGTTGCATAAGATGTGATATTAAAACTATTGGTTATAACTATAATATGATAAATTGGTTATTATATCCATTTATAACAAAAACAATTATGAGATAATTGTGGTTGGTTATTTTTCTCTATTAACAAATTGAGTGGGGGGGTTTTTATCAGTTTTAATAATTGATGGATAAAAAGGAAAATCATTTCATTTTTTATAAAATGAAACTCATTTCGATCGAGTGAAGAAAATAGTTATATGATAGCCTTTGAGAGAGTGAACGATCAAGCATCAAGTTTGCTAGACGATAGTTCCTCGTTACCCAACGATCAGGTACCAAGTATATACTATAGACGTTCTCATTCTTTCACTTACTCGTAGTTCCTCCTACCCTCTACCAAATCCACACAGAGCCCACACCTCCTAGATTCTCACACCGAGAATACCAAGGTAGCCTCTTGGTAGTGTCGAGTTTTTTGTTCGAGGGCTGAGGATCGAGTCTTACTTGATTGTGTTCGAGGATCTGACAGTTTGTGTCATTCATTGGTTATTCGTTGCGTTCGTGAACTTGATCGAGTTTGCTTGGACGCTTGACTGGTGTTGATCGAGGGAATACTCGAAGAATAGTTCTTCAAAGGTATGTCACTCGATTCCTTTTATTTTTAACTTAAAAGCATGTTGTAATTTACTCGGTGAAGCATAACTATTCTTGTTTGATTGTTAATGTGTTGTTCTTTCACAATGGGTTTGGAATGATCTACTTCCGCTCAACTGTTCTCTTTGAAAAATGTTCCTTCATATTCAAGACGAAAAGAAATGAAAAGGGAGAAGTGGAGAGGCATAAGGTAAGATTAATTGAAAAAGGTTACTCTCAAAGAAAAGGCATGGACTATGATGAAGTATTTGCTCTTGTTGCTCACATGGAAATCATAAGGTTGTTCATTGCAATTGTTGGTCAAGGTAAATGGAAGATCTTTCAAATAGATGTTAAATTAGCATTCTTGAATGAATATTTGGAAGAAGAAGTATACTTAGAACAACCTCTTGGCTATGCTGTGAAAGGTCTGAAAGATAACGTCTTGAAATTAAATAAGGCGTTGTATGGATTGAAACAAGCACCTAGAATATTTTCTTGACAATGGGTATTTGAGATGTTCTTATGAGCATTCTCTATATATTAAGACTAATGCTCATGGAGATATTTTGTTGGTATGTTTGTATGTAGATGACTTAATTTTTATAGAAAATTGTGTAAGTATGTTTGAAGATCTCAAGAAGGCAATGACCATGGAATTTGAAGTGACAGATATTGGGTTGATGTCATATTATTTTGGCATTAAGGTGAAGTAGTCAGAGGAAGATATTTTTCTCGTTTATCTCTCGAGAACGATATGCTAGAGAAATTTTAGAAAAGGTCAAGATGATCAATTTTATTCCTGTCACAACTCCAAGTGAAGTTGGGATAAAACTGTCCAAATATGAAGAAGGAGATGTCGTTGATCCTTTATATTTCAAAAGCTTTTAGGAGTTTGAGATATTTGACATGCACACGACCAGATATTCTTTTCAGCATTGGATTGGTGAGTTTGTTTGTGGAATCTCCTACAATTACTCATTTGAAATTGGCAAAGAGAATTCTCCGTTACCTCAACGGTACACTTGATTATGGATTATTTTATTCTCCATCTAAGGAATTTAAGCTTGAAGGTTATTGTGATAATGATTGGGTTTGAGATGTTAATGATTGAAAAATTACAAGTGGATATATGTTCTTTGTTGGTAATACTGTATTTACTTGGAGATCTAAGAAGTAACCTATTGTGACATTATCTACTTGTGAGGCAGAATATTTTGTCGTAGCCTCATGTATTTGTCATGCAATTTGGATAAGGAATTTGTTGAAGAAAAATGGAATTTTGCAAGATGATGCAACTATGATCCATGTATATAGTAAGTCAACAATTACTCTAGCAAAGAATCCAGTGTTTCATGATCGTAGCAAGCACATTGATACAATATTTCATTTTATCAGAGATTTCATTTCAAGAAAGGAGGTTCAAGTTGAATATGTGAAGACTGAAGATCAAATTGCGAATATTTTCACGAGATCGCTCAAAGTTGATGTGTTTAACAAGTTAAAAAATTTGCTTGGGGTTTTTAGAAAACATGTTTAAGGGAGGATGTAGAAAATGAAACATATTTTAATTAGATAAGTTATAGATGAATTAATTTATGAGAGTTGGAAAAATTAAAAAATGAGAGTTAATTATGTTGATGTAAGAGTTAATTTAGTAGAGGTTCACATGAATGAAGTGTAGGATTTTAATTGTTCCATGTATGTTTAATTAGGGTGTGAGTTACATATTTAAATTTACCCATGACAATCCTATAACTATAAATAGGATTGACATTTACATTGTCGAGGTATCCAAGTATGTAGAGAACACACAAAGAAAGTTCAATCAAAAGTGTGAAAGTTTGAAGAGTCTTTCAATTAAAAGTAATTTTGTTTCCTCTCAAATAATCGTTTGTTGGTTATTTATTTGTGAGTGTCCATCACACGCTTCCAACACAGTACCTGTAAATTTTTTAAAATGAAGAGTAAATGTCAATTTATATCACAAAAGATGAACTTTATGAATATCGGTGGTTATCCTAGGCAAGGCCCAAAGAAACCATGGGAGTCCACGCATCCTAAAACGGGAAGATGTGGTCCTGTATCTTAGGTTAGTCTAGCTGAGCTCACTCAATTTTACCAAAAAGGAAATGACTAAGGGAGTTCATTGACCAAAAATCTTGCGCAACCTCGACAACCACATGTCTATTGACACTACCAACATTGCACACATCCCAAGCGAATGTCAGATTATGAACTTTATAAATAGTCCATTTTACCACTTCAAGAGTAAGCAATCTTTCGTGTGCTTAGTCGGACAAAACACTTGTATACGGAGTGTACTCGGCTTAGCATCACCCTGCTGCGAGTTCTTTTACAGGTCAGCTCGAACCAAGCATAAAGAAGGAAAAACTGACTTGATGAGATTTCGCACCAACAATGAACCTTTTCTTTGTAATATGGGATATTAATAAACATCCAACACAACTTTAACTTCATAACTTGACTAACAACTTTAACTTCATAACTTGACTAACTTAAAATTCAAAGCTAAATTAAGCCTAGAAGTCTATAAGCAATTGCAAAGTTGAAAAAGTTGGGTTAAAACGGTACCTGCCAAATAATTAGGATTGGCAAAATTCTCCGCGGGGCCCTGCCTCGATCGAGGCAGGGAATCCTCAGTTTGACTGGGGATGGGGTCAAACTGGAGAATTTTTTCGAGGCCCTGTCCGAGGACTGGGTGGGGACAGAGATGGTATCCCCATCCCAATCCCGATTAATCCCCGACCCGATTTTATTATATTTATATTTTTAATATTTTATATATAGTATATTTATAATATATAAAATAACTTTTTTTATATGTATGTTTATAATGTACACTATAACTTATAGTGTTGTGAGCCCAATATTGAATATATAAATTAAATTTAAGCCAAAATCAAGCCCAAACTTAAAAAATTTAAAAGAAAAAAATGGAGAATCCCATAGGGATTTAATAGGGAATTCCCTCCCGCGGGAATTAGTAGGGGAATCCCGTGGGGAAACGGGGAATGGGGCCCCAAAGGGACCCCCGCTTCCGCGACGGGAATCCCCGCCCCCGCCCCGCCTTCAAATGGTGGGGACGGGGTGGGGATGGAGGGGGGAAACTTCCCCCACGGGGTCAGGGAACGGGGGACCCTCCTCTGCCCCACCTCAACCCCGTTGCCAACCCTACAAATAGTTGACTCCAAGAAGGATCCTTCTTACCCTAGTTAGGTTCCCTATACTTCTAAGTATGCTTTCTGTGAATTGATTATATGCCAATGATACATCACTAAGATTTTCACATTTCCACAATGGAAGGAAGTTGACTTAATAGCTGATTGTAAGACAAATACAATCCTCCAAGTGATGGAAGATCTTCGTAAATGTCATTAGGAAGCCCATCGGTGAAGTTATTTCTTGATAGATGCAATGTTACTAGAGACGAAAGGTTAAAGATGACCAAAGGAATTGACCCTAAAAATAAATTAAATTCAATGTTCAATGTCTTCGGCCTTTGAAGGGGTCCAATCTCTATTGGGGTATCTGCAAAAGAGAAATCAACTTGTGTTGCTTATCGTCGTGTTTAACAAATACTATGTTTGAATGCCTTATGTGTTAGTTTAATTGTGTGGCCAATTGTAGTTCATGCTTTAGTCACAAGTTTTCTTATAAATTGCCAAGTATAAACAACTTATAAGTTTCTCGGTGCGAGTTGAGGTCGACCACAGGGACTTGTGATATGATTGTTTGGACCTTATGTGTGAACACGACTATGATTAAAATTTTTTTTGAAGGTAGTCAAATATAATGTGATTAATTAAGCTATGCAATGAAAGAATCTAAATGAGGCTCTAAGTCAGAAAGGTGATGAAAGTTTCAATGCCTACGTCAGAAATGTTTCTGAAGAACTTGAGATTAACAGCAGCTTAAACGTGTGAAAAATGTATGGAGAAGGCAAGCTTTGGGGAAGATCAACACTGCATCTCTAAGTTTAACTTTTAAGGTTAATCCTGGCTCGCATCATCCATTTATCGCACACCTTTCGGTGGCCAGCCATGCTTGTCATATTTCTATGACGCATGAATGATGTTGAATTTAAGGGTAAAGTTATTTCTATAATGATGTTGTATTTAAGGGTAAGGTTATTTCTATAATGATGTTACATTTGAGGGTAAGGTTATTTCTATCTCTAGAAACATTGCTTACTTTGCTTAATGAGTTCCACAACCACTTATCCTCTCAGGCAGTTAATTATAGCTGCTTGACTTAATAGTGATCACAGGCAAGCATTTAAATCACCATACACTAAGCAAACGGGATTACCAATTAAAGATTCAACTTAGTCATGACATTAATCTTCCTCTTACCCCGTGATAATTAGCAAATCATGGTGAATGAAAGAGCGAAGGTAGAGATAGAGAAAATGGTGAGAGTAGACATGATGAGATATATGAATAAAAAATAAAGTAGTTGATTACAAAATGATTAATCTCTTAGTCAAAATGCAATACAACTATAAGCAGTAGTAAAGAATAAAAGGAAAGGGTAGTTGTTAACAATTTCTTGCTTTCAACAGATGGATGCCAAGGTTGCTGGTGAAGGAATGGAAGTGTGGAATGGAAAAGGCCCTCTCGGACTCTTGCTCCGTTGAAGCTCTGATGAGAAATTGGGGTGAAGTTTGGAAATGGAAACTCTCAGAAAAATCTCATTCTCCCATTCTTTTCTTCGTGGATGCCAAGGCTCTATTTATAGAGCCATGCAATGACAATTTTGGGACTCCCTCTCTGATAAATCGTCATCTTTGACGCGATAGGTGAGATGTCAACATTCTAAATTTTTCAGCAGAAGATCCACTGGTACAAAGTCAGAGATCTCGAGGCCTGCGATCAATTGTTTGTTCCTCGAGTAGAAGTTCAGCGTATGCGACCAAATCTTGCGATCAACTGCAAAATAGACACTTTTGGCGTAATTTACTCATGATATGTGGTCAATGGGAAATTTTTAGTGTACTTAAGTGCAAGTATAATATTTAGCATGAATTTCTAGCATAATCAAGACATATTTGCTTATCTAACCTCGTTATTCTAAGTAAAAGGTAACAATAACTTGTATTTCTACAAGTTATCAACTTGCTTAACAAGATTTACAATATAGTCAAGTAGCATAATCTCTTATTTGACCAAAAATTAGAATAAATGATGAAGTCATTTGGATGACTATATCATACTTTTTTAGCTTATACCAGTCACCCTGGGCATAAATGAAGGGTTTTTCTTGTATGGTTGACTTTAATTTTGCAGCCGTGATGCCATTTGCTCCAAATATTTGACTCTCTATCATTGTCAGAAAATCAAATGCACTAGAAGTATATTGATTATTCATTTTCTCCCTTGCCATTTTGAGAGTGAGACTAAGGTCATCTTGACAATAGTGCTCTCACATGCTATGGCTTTTCCTCCCTCCCTTGCGCTTCCCATCCCTTCTTTGAACTCGTGCTCTCATTCAAATTAAATTAATTCAATATAATAATGCTCTCACGTGCTAGGATTTTTCCTATCTCTCGCCTACTTTTCATTCCTCCTTTACGCTCACGCTTGCGTTTGCGTTAAACTAACTCAATACAATAGTTCTCTCACATGCTAGGACTCCTCCTTCCTCACTTGTACATGTTTGCGCTCATCTCCTTGCACTTGTGCTCGTAATAACACTTGCCACTCTGAAACATCATTGGTGATGTACGGGAGGCAGTATAGCATGCTCTTAGTATGCTCTAATATAGTATATGGTTATGATTTGTTATTCTAAAAAATTGGGACAAACAACATTAACCATCCGAAATTTAAGTCATCCATGCAAAAAAAAAAAAATTCATAAATGACATGTCTTCCTTTTTGTCCATATCATTGGATGTCAAAACTCGATTAGTCTTACCTGTGAACTGATTGTAATTAAGATACAAATCTTAAGAAACGTTAGATTTACAACTTCTCTTGGAATATTCCCTATAAAAGAAGAACAAACTTTTAAACAGAAGCCCAACAAAGAAAAGTTAGAACCTACTTAGTACCTTCCTAACTAACCCATCTGCCTAAGCCAGGGGGTTGTACAAAACCTTACTTGAAATCTGGTTTTCTTGAAGATTAAGCATTCTAAGTGAAGTTAAGTTGAAAAGGGAGGTGAGAATGAGGCCAGAGAATTGATTGCCATAAAGATACAATTCTTCCATTCTCTGCCATCGCCCTATCCACGAAGGAATCTCTCCACTGAAGTTATTGTTTCCAAGACTGAGCAGTTTCAACCTAGGCAAATTGATGAACTCAATAGGTAAAGGGTCATGAAAGTTATTGTTCTTGATAGTAACATAAGTGAGAAAAAGAAAGAGTTCTCACTTCAGGAGGAAATGTGGCTGTGAGACCCATGTAAGAAAAATTGAAGCTTGTCACTCTATTGTGTTTTTTTACCACATTCTATGCCAACCCAATTGCAAACTGAGGTTGTTGCAGACCAATTGTTTGTGATAATGCCATAGGGATCACTTGTGATGTGAACTTCGAGAGCAAGAAGAGCTATTTGGTCTGTGGTGATGTTTTGAGAGGCCACGGATAGATTGGCTATTACAAAGTATGAAAAAAAGGCTATATGTTGTATTTTTTTTCTAGCCTAATACATTTGGACCCTTTATTATATTCAGTGGTCTTGTCTTTTTTTCAGCACATTAATTTGGCTTCTTATTGGGCTTGGTATACTCTTTGTACTCTACAGGGAAAGAGTATTGTTATAGTTTCTTTTAGGCTAGCTGTTTATGAGTGAACTAGAAGAACAAATAAGGAATATTCCTCCACTAAATTTTTTATAGAAGGTTGCATGGGATTGGTTGATTGGTTGAGGTATGTCACCTGAATTCGTTTTTCCTTCTAGGGATATTTATCGTGCATAAAGTGGTCCAGCTGAAGTGTTTCCTTGATATAATTAAATGGCTGATTGAGCATTTAGGGGAGCATCGAGGAAGCGATTAAGCATACATCGAGTAAGCGAGTAAGTATACTCGATGCATGCAAGCGAGCAAGCTTTCAAATGAGCAGTGAGCAGCGAGTAAGCGAGCGATCGAGCATCGAGTAAGGTGCTAGCAAGGATCGAGTATGAGTATGCAAACTCTGAATTACTGGCTATTTAAGTGTTTTCTTCTTATTGCTGTTATGACGAATTTTGTATTTCCTCTTTGAAAAGAAATTCCTCTGTATTCTTGTTATGAATATCAATAAAGAAGATTGAGAGACCTTTCACAATGGATGTAAATCTCACCTTGAAATTGAACGACTATAATTTCTGTATTGTTTGTTCTTTCTCCTTTTCTTATTTTATTTTCATTCAAGTATTTCCTTTGCATTACAATACTGAGCTGAAAAGTTAGTAAGTATAGCTCAGGTCAACACTATAGCTATGAAACCCATATCTCAATTTCTTACTTAAGCAGGTAATTAAGGAAATTAACTAAGTATAAGTTAAATCCTATGTTGAAGAGAAAGAAAAATTCTAAGTATTGGAATAGGTTTTCTTTGAGTAGCTTAGAGTTGAGCCCTAACTAGGGAAATTTGGCTAAGTGTGAAGTCAAAAGAAACCATGTGTTTGGTGTTAGGAAATATTAACACATGAGGCATCTAATGAGGCTAAGTTTGTAGAGGTTATTAAGCCCTGAAATCCAAGTGTGGCCAAATGAAGAAAAGCCAGGCGTTAGACAAGGCATGCGACAACCAAGTTTTGAAGGTTAGCATGCATGCGATAGAAATAAGTGTGTGCGAGTGTGGCGCTAGGCGTTGGAGTGTTATGCGTACGAATGATCATATAGCTACATGCGGTGCTAAACGATGCGCTAGACGATAACACTACACGATAGGCGATGACGCTACACGATAGGCAATGACGCTACACGATCAGCATAAGTGCTAGACGATAGCACTAGACGATAGCGTTAAACGATGGACTTGGATGCTAGACGATGCGTTAGGCATGAGTGCTAGGCGATAGACACAAGCGTTAGACGATGGCGCTACACGATAAAGTGTGAGTGCTAGATGATGGGCGTGATGCGTTAGATGATGGTTCAGTGCTACACGATGAGCGACAGCAAGAGATACGTGATAAGCGACAACGAGATCGTTAGGTGATAAGCGAAAGTGAGAGATCACTAAATGATGAGCTATGTGATAGGCTATGCGCTGAAAGATGAGCGACAACGAGATCGTTAGGTGATAAGCGACAACAAGAGATCACTAGATGATGGAGCTATGCGATGGAGCGTAAGTGTTATGCGATGGGCAGACGTTAGACGATGAGTGGCAGCGAGAGGGCTGGAAGATGAGCCACAGTAAGATCGTTGGGTAATGAGGGACAACGAGAGATTATTAGACGATGAGTCATACGGTAACACAAGGGCTATACAATGTACTACGAGCCAAGGATATCCGAGGGCTGTGGGCTGAAAAGAACTAACCAGACATATGGCAATCAAAGGGGATATTTGAAGACCATGCAATTTGAGTTGGGCGAAGGAGAAGGCATGTAAATCAGTTAGGTTTAGCTGAAGAAAGAAGAGGCAAACACTTCAAGCTAGTGGTGGCAAAGTAGGGCATTGACAACATGAAAAGGGAACGCCTAGGCATGCTGCAAGCTGGAGGTGTCAAGACAAGGTGAAGTAGAAACGTCTATAAATAGGGCAAGGGGCTTCACTTCAGTACACAAAAAGCATTTCCAGTTCGAGAGATCACCTAAGAGGAGAAGTTAAGAGTAATTAAGAGGAAACCTTGCGTCGAGCAAAGGAAGGGTGCATTGATCTGTGCATTGATCAAAGCAAGGACGCAGGGGCTATGCAGACTATACGAACAGACAACAGTACTAAGTTCAAATGAGAAGTTCTTCCAAATTACTCGTGCAAATCAGGTGGTTCTTGAAACAAAAGCTTTTAAATTGAATGTAGTTTCAGTATAAAGGTTTGCTATGAGAATATTCTAAGCGTAAGGCTGTCAAAATTAAAGGGAACCAAGAGGTGCTCACTAGTAAGGTGACAGCCGGGCCAAGCGAAGAAAACTTGAGACTCTAAACTCTCGAGAGGGAATCTCAAGACCAAACTTTAAAGTAAGTTGTTAAGACATTTCTAAACATATTTGTAGAAGGAAATGTCTTGAGATATGGTCCGGAATGATGAGAAATCTAAGCTCCAAAATGAATCTGAAATAGGATTCGACAAGAGGCCAAGGGAAACCCAGTGAATTGGGAAGGAAAAGAAATCCCAACAGATCACTGTGACTGGTTTCTTATTTTAGTCTTTTAGCATATTCTGAATTATATGCTATTGTTATGAATGAATACTTGTTACCATGAGGAGAGCATGGGATTGGGATAGTTAGGGGGTCAATGAACCTAGCTTCTAAGCCCGAGATAGAACCTCACAGGATGGTCAGGGGTCCGAAAAGTCTAGTTCCTGATCTTGTAGGAGGAACCTTGTATGGGATGGTCAGAGGGCCAACGAGCCTAGCTTCTGAGCCCATAAGAGGGAGAATTATGTGCACATAAGGTTATAAATATTTTAAATGTGAAATGTTAACTATCTACCTATGTGTAGGTAGGTTTGTGAAAAGCTTCATTTAGGATGAAGGTTTGCATAGTAACCTCATGTTATGATATGTTGAGATGTTTATAAGTTGAAATATACTTATAGAACTATAATTCCACTCACTGGGCTTCAAAGCTCATGCTTTATTTTCATGTTTTCCTTGCAGGTAGCAGAAGAGTCCGAGTTGCAAGAAGTGGTCGAGGTTTGCCATGAGATAGATTAATTACTAGAATAAAGTTTGTAGTCGGGATTGGGCTACTGTTGTAAAACATAGATTAAAACGTGTAAACTGGTTTCCTAAACAAAGTTGCAATTTCAGTTATTTTCGTTAAGTTTTTCGCTGCAAAATTAATTGTTTTAAAGGATACTAGTAAGAGTGGACAATGGATGTCATGAAAGAGTAATATCTGTTGTCTTCACGCCTCCTTTTGGGTAAGAGGTAAACTCGAGAAGAGTGTGACAATAGTACAAAAGAAGCAATTTTTCTCCATGATTTTGGAAGAGAGATGGATATTGAGGTGTTTGTCTGTGATATTGATATATAAGGGCTACTTAGTTATGTTTTCATTATGAAAATTGTTGGTTGTGTCAAAACTTAGACTGTATTTTCATTCCATCACGAGATCAGTAGAATCTTTTCATATAAATATACTCATTAAATGATGCCATCTGTGTATGGATGCATTGACTTGAGGATTTATATACAATTTGGCACCCAAAATTTTGATTGTTTTTTGGCCTTTTCCCTCTTGGCCAGGTAGAGGATAAGTTAGGCCATTGGCACCTTCTCTTAGAAGTCAACTTGTCACTCACGGCATCTTTAAGCACAAGAAACGGGGAGATTGATTAGATCGACCATTTAATGGGCCAGCATTCTTCAAATAAGCTACAACATTTCTTTGACTATGTGATTAAAATTTATGGTTTTTTTCCTTACTTTTCTTTTAAAAAAAATTCTTGCATTATTATTATTGTTATTATTTGTTTTGGTCAAGCAATGATCATTCTAATCATTTACAGCCAGAAACAATCTGAAAAAGTCAATTGCATTAATTTAATGATGGGAATCATAGTTTTGAGTTGGCCCAAGATTTGGCAAATTTCTAGCCATTGCTCACTGTGCCCATTTTCATGTTGCTAAATATTGCTGATTTACAACCATTTTTTCATTTACTATCTTGAAAATTCCAAATAATTTACGTCCATCCATTTTTTTTTCTTAAGAAAATTTTGGCTTTATTGTTTAGCAGAAGTTCTAAGGCCAACATTAACTGTAGCTAAATAAGTTATGGTTCATTGTTGCCAATTATGTTAATATTGATAAGATTGTTATTGAACTTTTGTTGTTGATGATATTTTTACACTATATATCAAAAGTCTTGATTGGTTCTTCCTTTAATTTATGGAGATGGTCTTGGTCGAAGTTTAATAATGAGTCATAAAACCCATGCATTGTTCACCACATATGGGTAAATTATTATTATTATTATTATTATTTTTTGTTTCTTCTTCTTTTTTCTTTTTTTTTTAAAAAAAACTTTTTTATCAAGGACATATAGTTTCAATGTTCAAAGTTAGCCTAAACAAATTATCCATTTTAATTGATATAACAAAGATGATACTATTATAATAATCGAATGCATCAAAGAGATGATACTTCCTCTTAACAACAATAATTTGAATAATAAATTAATATTGTTGGTATAGGAAGTCATAATTGTAATTGACCTAATTTAACTATCATAGATAGACTCTATAAGAGGCGTACTACATAATTGTTATAGTTAAAGTTTATCAGTGGCATAATTTATCACATATAGACTTCAATCACAATGAATGTATAATGATTTTCCATTTTAACAATAACAAATATAATATTGTTTATCATCTTGTATTATTGATGGCAGTTTATCAGTTATTGTAGTCTATTACTAATAAATTCATTCTAACGATAAAGTCTATCACGCTAATACTACACATATCATCGTAGATTGAAAATATAACTTTTTTTTCCTTCTTCTAAGAAGAAAGCATATATGGCTTATGAGTAAAGATTAAAAAATCGCGATATATTACGATATATTGTCGATATATCCATAAAATTGTACATCTGATAGAGATATTAGAAGGTAAGAACATTTTTTTTCCAAAAATTGACAATATATCGTTGATAAATTTTTTTCATGGAAATATCCTTTGTGACTCAAGAGAATCATAGATATTTTGTCGATTTATTGTGACAATATCGTTAAGTTATCGTGGATATTTTGCCAACATGTCGCTTGAATATCTCTATATGTCATTTTTTTCTCTTTCCAATATCAAGCTATTCCAATGTGTTGCTTTTCCTAATTTTCAATTTCGAGTTTTTCTCAATTTTCAATCCAAAACTTTTATTTTCAAAGAATTTGAATTTGAAAAAACCACAAAAAAAAATAATTTTTAATCTCATGGAATGAGTTTGAACAGTCAATATGAACATAATATATCTATAACAATAATAATTATGATTATTCTCATAATAACTATAGTAATTTAAGTGACTATGGTTCCTATGATTATAGTACGTGGTGGTTTTAACACATTGATCTATATAAGGGAACCACAACTTCCACATGAAAGCGATGAAGTCTCGTGTATATATATATTTTTTTAAGGAATGTAGACTCAAACTTAGAGCCTCTATATTATCTGTATTCTTCGGAGCATCCTCATTTGGAGGGACACATAGTTTGATCTAAGGTATCTACCAATTGGTAGCATCAGGGTTTGACGTCGAGACTCATGGATGACATATTTTCACTTATGTTAAAAATTTGGAACATATTATGTGTCTTAAGAGTAATATTATCATTCTCAAATAAATTATGCTAATATGTGTTAGCACCTTTTAAATCATATTTTTATTGTTGAGTCTCGTATGTTAACTTCATTTTATATGACCTAGACTTTATTAATGAAATAGGTAGTTCATATTCATTTTTCGATTTTCATGATTCCATTACCCATCATAGTTGTTTAACTTCTAATTATTTATTTATATACTTAAAATCATAATTAATATTTACATAAGTTTGTTATGAAATTTCACTAAAAAATCATAAATATTTTTATAAATTTATGTGATATCGATCCGTAAATTTGAGTTATCATTATTTACATCATATTTTCGTCCTTGTCTATGAGTTATGAGAATATCATTTTAATTTTCCTTTTTTAATTATTCTTCAGACAAAATTTTAATAGACTAACCTTTTCCAGAGAAGAAAAATTACAGTGCTTAATTTTAACCGGTTACGGTGCCGTGAAAATTTGAAGGCTTAAGTTGAGCGACATCGGAGAAAAACCCTAAACCCCTTCCTCGTCCACTTCGTCTGCTGCGGCCGTCCGTTCCTCTGCCTTGGCTGCCTCATCCGACAATGGTACCCGTTTCTGTTAGATGTTCATATTTGTTTCATGTCTTATGATTGCAGTGTCAAATTTGTAGAGGACTAGCTGATTGATTTATATTTCTGACGCTAACCTGACGCAAATTGCAGGCTTCAGAGAAGAAGCTCTCGAACCCCATGCGAGATATTAAAGTCCAGAAGCTGGTTCTTAACATCTCCGTCGGTGAAAGCGGCGATCGTCTCACCAGAGCCGCCAAGGTTTCATCCCCTCTTCTTTAGCGCACTGGTTTTTCCACCTTTATAACTTCACCCCATTTGCATCTTTATTGATTTCTTGCATTTTATATCGGTTTCTTTATCCTCAGGTGCTCGAACAACTCAGTGGCCAATCCCCCGTCTTCTCTAAAGGTGCTGTGGCTATGTCATTTCAAATTTAAGTTGTTTTATTCTTAGCCCCTTAATTTAATCACTATTGTTTAGATTATCTAATTTTCGTTTCTGGGAATGAAACAGCCCGTTACACCGTTCGGTCTTTTGGGATCAGGCGTAACGAGAAGATCGCCTGCTATGTCACTGTGAGGGGCGAAAAGGCAATGCAACTTCTTGAAAGTGGTTTAAAAGTTAAGGAATACGAACTCTTGCGCAGGAACTTCAGTGATACAGGCTGCTTTGGTTTTGGTATTCAGGAGCATATTGATCTTGGAATCAAGTCAGTTTTCAATATTCTTATTTCTTTCTTAATCCTTTTGTGTTTTCTTTAGCTAAAGATCTTTGTGCTCGTTTTATGTTTTGCTGGCTCATTTGCAACCTTATGGCCTACCTTACAACGATCTGAGAACATCCATTCATTAGTTTTGATTTTTTCTGTAGTTACAGGAATTGCAACTGCCCTGACTAGAAATCTTTGAATACAGATTATAATGTGTTTGTCGTGATGTAGAAACATAGTTTACACGTGAATCAAATGCACATATTGAATTGAGACTCGAGAAGTTTAAACCTTTGATTGTATTTGGTTATGCATCAGTGGTTTTCCACTCCGTAAATTGTGTACCAGCTGAAAATTTATAAGCCAAGTAAAATCCTAAAGGGTCTAGTTTTCCTGACTTAGAATGCTAACGTATGCGCATTATTGAGCTTCATGGAGGCTGGTGTTTGACAAATAATTACTTTGCTTCATCTTTAGGTATGACCCTTCGACTGGTATATATGGTATGGACTTCTATGTTGTTCTAGAACGTCCAGGCTATCGTGTTGGTCGTCGACGTCGATGCAAGTCAAGTGTTGGAATTCAACATAGAGTCACCAAAGAGGATGCTATGAAGTGGTTTCAAGTTAAGTATGAAGGTGTCATCCTTAATAAGTCCCAGAACATTACAGGCTAGATCAATCCCTCAATTTTGGTGGCTTCTACAGGTTTTTGTAGTCTTCTTATTTTTGTATCAGAACTTTATTTCAAGGTTTGAAGACATTCATTAATTCTTCCTGTATTTGAACTTCAGACGAAAAAAATGGTTTCCTCCTAATGAGAAATTTTGTTATTTTATGACTCAAATTTAAGTTCCCATTTTTAATAGATGTACTTAAGGTTGCTTATCGTTCTTGGCATCCTGATTTTTTGCATCTAAGTTTGAAATGCAAGCAGTGGTAACTGTCAAGCAAGATGACTAGTAAGCTGTTATGTTTTTTTGTGGTTATTATGTGCCTAACATTAGATTATACTCGTGCAGTAGTTGATACTAACAGGAATTTGTTTCTGTGACCATGTGCACACTTGTATCTGTACTTGCCAGGATTAGGGTGCCTCTATGGATGCAGTCTGCTTCAGCGCAGCTGTTTTTGAACCTTACAGAATGTTGAAAAATTTCCGAGAATTAAATTTTAGAACATCGTCATAGATTTAAATGTATGAACAAATGTTTTTGAATGTTACACTGAAGGACCAGCTTGCAATTTTGTTAATAAAACATGTGAAGCAAGTAGAAAGAGGAACACCAAATGAAAAGTAAAAAAAATTAAAAATATAAGAGATTGAGGATTTCTCCTCAAAATGCCTCGACATGGCTCAGGATCCCAGGAGTTCTATGAGCTCATTTTTCTTCAATTTGGAGTAACCCTTAATTCCTCTAGATTTTGCTAGTGCTTTCAGCTCGGTAAGTTTCATATTCTTTATACTTGGGAACTTCAACTCCCTGCTTTCAGCTATGGCCTGAGTTGCATCAACTCTAGGATGCGAACCATTTCCTCGTGGGGGAGATGGGATTGGTGATCTCTTCACAAATTTAGAGGGTGGTCTAACCAACTGGAAATCTGCAGCTGGTGGTGAAGGATCGTGTATTTCCTTCTCTTCAGACGTGCCTTCACTTCTCAACGCTTTAGCTCCTGCCTTCTTTGAACTTTTGCCTGTCCATAGCTCTATTATTTGGTAAGCACAGATCGAAATCTTGTAATCATACCTTGTGACAATGTATATCACTTGGAAGTGTCGCCATGTTATTTCACGAGGTAATAACAATGATATTGCTAAATGTACTTGATGTGTATGTTGGTTCGAGAATAGAATCATATTGCCAATTAGTTCTTGCAAGATGCATTCATAGATTTAAAGGTGGACTAAATATCCCACAAAAGCATCAGACGAGACAATCAAGAAAGTACCTTTCACTTGCTTCCTTGATTCACGAAGAGTCTCTAAAATAGACTCGGCTCCATGTTCATCCTTGCAGGATTCTTCATCATTGGAGCTTGCAGATTCCTTAGCAATGGAAGTCTCAATCTTTCTGAAGAGAGCAATTATTTCCTCCTGGTTATTGTATTTTGATTTTTTTAGGTCTTCCTCATTCATATGGGCTTCTGTTTTCCTCGAAGAAGGTTCATTCTTCCTCGTTTTTCCTGGCGCAGAGATTCTACGAGGAGGCCGATTCCCTGCTTTTCCATCTGGTCTATTGTTTGAAACAGAGAGTTGAATGCCCTTACTTGGATAAACATCTGCAATGTCTGCCAAATTTAACAAGCTGCATCAAAAATTAATCCCTCAGCTTGTGAAGTTCACAAGATCTACAAATTCTGCAATTAAAAGTGATGACAAAACTCAAATAGATTGTTCACTTTAATTACTTGAACAATGGATTTGCGAAATTCAAGACAATTTCAGGCTCGATACCTTTCGAAGCGAACGTGGGTCTCCTTCCCAAAGAGACCAATTTGGGAAAGCGAATTAGAATTCGAGGCTGGAAAATTACTGCTTCCATCTGATTTTTCCCAGAAAAAATGCAATTCTACGAATATCCAAGTTGCATCAGATCCACAGGCTACATGTATGTTATATAGTCACAGCTGGGCCACAATGATTTCTGAAGCGCATGCTCCCACGTGGGCATCTCACTATTTATTCATTTGTCTCTATTATTGCTCACTCTCTTTCTATAATAGCAGAATTTCGTTACCCTTTTTGCTGTTTCTTACTGACGCTCATCCGCGAAAGCCATGTTACTGGTAGCAAAGCCCCCTACAACCTTCTGGCTATCTCCGGTCGGGTACGATCATCGTGGCTTATTGAGCTTGAAATTCCGGCAATCGTTTGTCTTTGTCAAACCTAATTCGAAATTTTCCTTTTCGAATTCAGCCCATGCATGTACAGAGGGCTACACCCCAGCATTGGAAACGAAAAGGAAAAGCTATATTGATGTTGAACTGGATAATTCCCACAAAATTGTCGAGTTTTGTGAAATGGGTGATCTCAAAAATGCTATGGAGCTTCTTTGCGGTTCTCAAAATTCCTACTTTGACTTGGATACTTATTGCTCCATCTTGCAGCTATGTGCTGAACAAAAATCTATACGAGATGGAAGAAGGGTTCATTCTATAATTGAATCTAATGGGGTTATGATAGATGGAATCTTGGGGGTGAAACTAGTTTTTATGTATGTTAAATGCGGGGATTTAAAAGAAGGGAGGGTGATTTTTGATAAACTTTCTGAAAATAAGGTTTTTCTATGGAACCTTATGATCAGTGAGTATTCGGGAAATGGTAACTATGGAGAGAGTATAAATTTGTTCAAGCAAATGCTGGAGTTAGGGATAAAGCCTAATTCATATACATTTTCTAGTGTTTTGAAATGTCTCGCAGCAGTTGCACGTGTAGAAGAGGGTAGGCAGGTTCATGGGTTGATCTGTAAATTGGGTTTTAATTCTTATAACACAGTCGTTAATTCATTAATTTCTTTCTACTTCGTGAGTAGAAAGGTTAGAGATGCACAGAAGCTGTTCGATGAATTGACTGACCGAGATGTCATTTCATGGAACTCTATGATCAGTGGCTATGTTAAGAATGGCTTAGAAGACAAAGGAATCGAGATTTTCATAAAGATGTTAGCTTTCAGTATTGATTTTGATTTGGCTACAATGGTCAATGTGCTTGTAGCTTGTGCAAATATGGGTACTCTTTTGTTGGGTAAGGCACTTCATTCTTATACAATAAAGGCTGCTGCTCTTGAGAAAGAAGTTATGTTCAATAATACTTTACTGGACATGTACTCAAAATGCGGGGCTTTGAACAGTGCCATTCGGGTTTTTGAGAGAATGGATGAGAAAACTGTTGTATCGTGGACTTCGATGATCACAGGCTATGTTCGTGAAGGTCTGTCCGATGGTGCAATCAAGTTGTTTGATGAAATGAAAAGCAAAGGCATTCTACCAGATGTCTATGCTGTTACAAGCATTCTTCATGCTTGTGCTATAAATGGCAACTTGAACAGTGGGAAGATTGTACACAACTACATCAGAGAAAATTACTTGGAAACTAACTCGTTTGTTAGTAATGCTCTTATGGACATGTATGCCAAGAGCGGCAGCATGAAGGACGCACATGATGTATTTTCTCACATGAAAAGGAAGGATGTTATTTCATGGAATACTATGATCGGAGGTTACTCGAAGAATCGTCTTCCAAATGAAGCTCTTAACTTGTTTGCAGAGATGCAAAGAGAATTAAAGCCCGACAGCACCACAGTGGCGTGCATCCTTCCTGCCTGTGCGAGCCTTGCAGCTTTGGATAGAGGGAGGGAAATCCATGGATATGCATTAAGAAATGGATATTCTAAAGACAAATATGTGGTTAATGCACTAGTCGATATGTATGTGAAGTGTGGGCTATTAGTTCTTGCCCGGTCACTCTTTGATATGATTTTCAATAAGGACCTTGTTTCATGGACAGTGATGATAGCTGGATATGGGATGCATGGCTTTGGTAGTGAAGCCATCAATACCTTTAATCAGATGAGAATTGCTGGGATTGAGCCCGATGAAGTATCCTTCATTTCAATCCTTTATGCCTGCAGCCATTCTGGATTGCTCGATGAAGGATGGAAATTTTACAATATTATGAAGAAAGAATGTCAGATTGAACCCAACCTGGAGCATTATGCCTGTATGGTGGATCTTCTCGCCCGAACCGGGAATCTGGTGAAGGCACATAAATTCATTGAAACGATGCCAATCAAACCAGATGCCACAATTTGGGGTGCGTTGTTGTGCGGATGCAGGATACACCATGATGTCAAACTAGCAGAGAAAGTTGCAGAACAAATCTTTGAGCTAGAACCAGAAAACACTGGCTATTATGTACTTTTGGCAAACATCTATGCAGAGGCAGAAAAATGGGAAGAAGTTCAAAAGTTAAGGAAGAAAATCGGACAACGCGGTTTGAAGAAGAATCCAGGCTGCAGTTGGATAGAGATTAAGGGCAAGGTCAACATCTTTGTTGCTGGAGATTGCTCCAAACCCCAAGCCAAGAAGATAGAGCTACTTCTGAAAAGACTAAGAAGCAAGATGAAAGAAGAAGGTTACTCTCCAAAAACAAGGTATGCTTTGTTAAATGCAGATGAAAGGGAAAAGGAAGTAGCCCTTTGTGGGCACAGTGAGAAGTTAGCCATGGCTTTTGGTATGCTGAATCTCCCACCCGGTAAGACCATACGGGTGACTAAAAATCTCCGAGTTTGCGGCGACTGTCATGAGATGGCTAAGTTCATGTCGAAGTCCGCCTCAAGAGAGATCATTTTGAGAGACTCTAGTCGATTTCATTATTTCAAAGATGGAAATTGTTCTTGTAGAGGTTACTGGTGAATAAATTGTTAGTGGCTTCATAATCCAATTGGTATTTTTGCTCTTTTTCCTATTGAAGTTAACAACTTTGCAAATGAATTGATGGATGAAAGGAAGAACCCAGTTCGAGACAGAGAGTTAGAAAGTTGAAAAACTGAACATAAATCTTATTGAGACAATACAGCAAATCAAGTCATAATAGGAGAAAAAACAAAAGCGAAAGAAATGATGTTGATAACACCTAAAATAAACACATCAAAACATGCCGCACTGAAAATCCTCCTCCCTTCAAATAATTGAAACCAATCCACTAAAAAGAACAAACGCCAACCAAATTATCTTGTCCCTACATTTACAGTGCTTATGCCTCTCATGATTTCTTTACTATTACTTCTAACCAAAAAGAAAGAAAAAAAAAAAAAAAGAACCAAAAAATTCTACTCTAAAAGTAAAACCAATTGATCTTCACTCTTAACGACAGCACTTGGACATACAAACCAGAAAAATAATGAGAAAAATTATGGAAGAAAGGCCAATTGCGACTCCAAGCACGACTTTATTGGGTCCATTATGAGAATCCTTGTGGTGGGTGTTAGAATTATCTTCATCGCTGTCATCGTAGTCGCTGTTTTCATCAGCTGACGAATCTTCCTTAGCTGGCGGTGGCGACAATGGAAGCCCATGTCTATCGCAAGGAGCTATTCCAAGCTTCAGTTTGGATGATAGAATTGAATGGTTGTAACAAAGATTGCTATTCCCTTTTATTCTAAAAATTTCCAACCTTTTCAAGAAAGACCCATTGAAAGGCATTACCCCATGAAACTGGTTGTTCTCGAGATTCAGATACTTTAAGCTCTTCATCTCTGAAAGGAAGCTCGGAATTGTTCCGTTAAACTGATTTGAGCTGAGATCGAGGTGAACCAATCCAGGAATTGCCGAAATTGATTCCGGGATCGATCCCGAAATCGAATTTGATGCCAATGACAGGTTCTGAAGCGATATCAGGTCCCCAATTGAAGTGGGTATCTCGCCAATGAACGCATTAGAAGCTAGATTCAGAGATTCAAGATCCTCCAACAGAGTAATCGAAGTGGGTAGCTTGCCTTTGAGCATATTACCCGAAAAATCAATGTGGGTAAGTTTGCGATTCAAATGCTTTGGAAAGTAACCCGTGAGATTCGCATTGGATATAGTCACAGACTTGAGGATATTCATTTTGCCGAGTATGACAAAAGGACCCGACGCGTTAACAGGGACATTGGAAACGGAGAGATCGGTGAGGTTCTCGAGACGGCTAAGCCAAACACCGGTGAGCCTACGGAGGCTGTTGGTGCAAGTGAAGGATCGGAGAGAGGCAACCAGATCGGCAGGGAAGCGAATGGGGGAAATAGGGCAGTCAACAAATTCGAGAGATCTGAGAGTGGAGAGGGATTTAAGAGCTGTGAATGACAAAGCGACATCGTCGGAGCAATTAGCCAGGCGGAGGAAAACAAGGTGGCGAAACGGCTCGGAAGAATCACAAACGGTGGCGTTGTGAAGTGAGGGTTGCTTGCAGGGGTCCTTGAAGGTGGGGATGCTGAGCGATTGCAGAGCTCTAAGTTGCTTCGGGTCAAGAGAGTTGGAAGATGATGATGGTGAAGAAGAAGGCGATGGCGATGTCGGTGGCAGTAATGGGCGTGCTTGGGATGGGGCGGAGGTCGGAGATGGAGTTGGAGGAACTTCAATGGGGGCCGCTGGAGTAGCAGTGGGCTTGGTGGCTATGGCGGCGGCGTTGACGGTGGAGATTAAGAGGAGAATCGAGAGAATCACGGCCTGTTGCAGTGGCGGTTTCATCGTTATTTAGAAAGACGTTGGGAGATTGAGCTGAAGGAAGCCAGCTGAAGCTCAGTGTAATTTTAATGAGCGAAGGGAGGAAGTGGCATGATTACTATAATACCCTTGCTTTTGCTCATTTTCACATAATGCCCAACTAACAATTTTGGCTGCTGACTAAGAAAAAGGAAAAACTGATGAGAAGTTAAAGCTTTATTTCCAAATTCATAATTAAGCTTTAATGTTGAGATCAGATCTTGATAGGTTTGATGATTAAAACCTACAAGTTATTTCCAATCATAGTTGTAAAGTGGGCCTTTTTAAATATAATAAAAAGGTCCAAATTATTTATAGTGGATAGCAAAATTTAATAAGAACTCAAAATCGGTAGAAGAAAGTCCAGTCCAAAGAGTGAAATACCGAAAGTATCTCTGCCCACACAAAAAATCACGATCCGATTACGGTTAAATCGGACTATCCAAATCTACCTGATACCTGCATCCGTCTTTCACGTTTTCTTCTTCAAACGACAAAAGATCTCAGTCTATCGTCCTCTATCTTACCGGCTTTTACCTTTGTGTTCGNGTCTTTCACGTTTTCTTCTTCAAACGACAAAAGATCTCAGTCTATCGTCCTCTATCTTACCGGCTTTTACCTTTGTGTTCGCTTCACGTTGCTGCTGCTTTAAATTGTGAATTTCTTCAACTCTGATACCGAAATTTCTCGAACCAAAGTTTACTTCATCTTCATCATCTTCTCCGTTTGTGCTTTCAATTTTTCAAGGTTACAGTCTATCATCATATCCTTCAAGGTAATAATCATTCTCTTTTCTTTTCATTTCATTAATTCTTCTATTTAATCATACTTATTAAACATTATTGAACTTAATTTTGTTTAACTAGATAGTAAGCAAAAAAAAAATAGTTAAAGTTGATGGAAGTAAAGGCAAAGAAAAGAAAATAATGAAAGTTGAATCATTAATAATTAGAGCAAAAATAAACAAATTTGAAGAGAAGAAGGTAAACTATCCATAGAACTTTAACAGCAATACATACTTGTTGTGCCTTTTGTCATCGATCTATCTTAGGAACTTTAGCAAAAACTTTAACATCAATCCATCTATATTTCATAAATTTGAATTAAGATAGATAGAGATAGAGGACTATCTCTGTCTATCTGAGATAGACTACAGATAGACAGAGATAGAAACTATCTCTATCTATCTCAGATAGACAATGATAAACATTGAACACTAATATCTGTTTCTATATGGTTTGCATTCTATATTAGTTTAGTTGAGTGGATCTATTCATAACTTTGAATTGAGATAGATGGAGATGAGATAGAAAGCGATAGAGCACTATCTCTATCTATCTCAGATAGACAGTGAGATATACAGAGATAGATATTATTAAATATTATTGATAGTTATCTTAATAATTGTCGGTGTTTTTCAAATTTTATTTTCTAACATATTGTTAAATATATCATTTCAACAGGTGGAACATAAATTGATCATGAAAAATGAGAATAGGTACTTAAAAGTTATAGTCTACTTTAGTGTAGAGGTCTTAAATTTGATAAGAACAAAGTTAGATGGAACAATTTTTCTAATAGTATTAAATGGCCTATTTGGACACTTTCTTAATATTAAAATGGCCAAAATACCCAACAAATTCCTCAACTACTTAATAAGAAGGCAATGCTATACAAAGAAGCCAAATGTCCTTGCATTTAACTTCAATGGCCATATAGCAAAAATTGGGTTGAAGGAATTTTGTTTAGTAATGGGTTGAAAGGTTCAAATTCCCTCAATTAGATTTAGGCCAAAGAAAAGTGTCTAAACTTAGGAATACTTTTTTTTCTCTTCATGACGATCATATAACAAGGAGAGATATAGAGAGAACTTTCAAAGCATTGTGCAATGAGGAGGAAGAGTCGTTGAAAGTTAAATTAGTCAATCTCTCCATCCTAAAAGCTCTTTTAATCCCCAAACAACAACACAACCATGTCAATTTCAAATATCTAAACATTTTAGATGATGAACAAGTCTTCAAAGAATATCTTTAGGGAAGATTGTCTTACAACCTAACCTATCAATTTTTTAAGAGAGCACCATATACTGAGAAGGATGTTGTCTACCTTCAAGGATTCCCATTAGTATTAGTTCATTGGGCTTTTGAGACAATCTCAAAACTTTCTGATTTAGATTTTGGATTTGGAATGAGACTTGGAATCAAAGGTCCAAGAATCATCACATGGGAGTACTTGGAGTCAGACGAATAGATGACTCTAAATGAGAACATTTTTGAAACTGAAGATGTAAGTAATTTCTTAAATGAGAATATTTTCATTGTCTATCACTTTAAGGATAGACAGTGATAGTGTTTTATCTTTGTCCATCACTAATAGACGTTGATAGACTAATATCACTGTCTATAACTGATGATGCTCATTTTTTTTCTTTAATAATTTAAATTTTTTGTTCACTTGTAGTTTTACATGAAACCACTTCATCCAATAGAAGAAAATTGTCAATCAATTTTCAAATATTTCATAAAAGTTGAGGCAGAGGAGGAGAAAGAGAGGAAAAAAGAGAAGGCGAAATAAAGACAAATGAACGGAGAAAAGAATGAACAAATTCAAGAAGAAGAAGCAAATAGAATAATGACAAAAATTAGTGAATTAAGAAAATGCCAACAGAAAATAGTAAAAGAACGAAAACTTTTGAAACAAGACCAAGAAGAAATCAAAACAATGTTGAGGTCAATTATGAAAATCCTAAATTGTAGACTTCCATTAGAAAATCTTCCACAACAAAAACAGCATGAAGAAGATGTGGAAAAAAAATAAAGCATCTTCTCTTAGCTTTCGAATATTGGAAGAAAGTCATGATCTTGATATAATGGTTGACTATGCAACAACATATTTATCTGGGGTAAGTTTTTTTTTTTCTTTTTTGCATATTTATTAATTAAAATTATTTTTTCCTTGTAGATCCAAGTTGAAAATGAGAGTCAAAGGGAAAAGGAAAGAGAGGTTTGTATGTACGATAGACAATGATAATCCTCTATCACTATCTATCTTAATATTATATAATTTTTTAAATTTCTTACTTTCTTAGATAGAAAACAATATATTCTTAAATAGAAAACAAAAACAAATTGTTTTCTTGTAGGAAACTGAGATGCAAACACAACAACTTGAAACAGAAGATGATTTAGATCTGATTCCAACTACAAATTTGGAAACACTCAAAACACAACTGTTGCCTGAGGTTTGATTATTTTCTTAATCTATTTTTTTGTTCAAACAAAAGAGATAGAAAAGTGATAGTCCTTTATAACTTTGTATCTCAGATAAACAATCTCACATAGACTCTAATAGAGGTCTATTATTGTCTATCTAAGATAGACGGTGATAGAGTGCTTGCACGTAAATGAAGATGAAGAAGACAATGAAACTAAACTTAAATTGAAATAGAATAGGAAGAAGATGTTGAAATAGACAAAGAAGAACAAAAAACTGAAGTAGATGAAGTTGGACCAGAAGAAAATAAAAAAAAAAAAAAAAAAAAAAATAGAAATGAGAAAATAATAAATATGGTTGTTTA